>NC_138742.1:35753216-35985514 GCF_965113295.1 Leuciscus leuciscus | reverse complement strand
AAACCGTAAGGCCTAGAGACGTGAAACCTGGCCAGATGGTAGGCCTCAATTTGGGGACAACCTATCAGAGTATGACCCCAATTGGCCCATAGGTGGCGCTACAGCAACCAAAAGTACTAAATCGCTCACAACTCTTAGACCGTTTGTCCCAGGATCAAGTGTCTTATATCGTTGGAATCCTTGGCTCAAGGCGGACAAAATGGCTATCTCCGATTTGGATGTAGGCAGGGAAAATTTTCTGCTATGTCGGATTTTGTCCAAAACCTACTTTGGCGAACTAGTCCCTGGTTTTTGGCCCGATCGGAACCAAACCAGTCTAGGACAATTCTCTGGACTCTCTAGATCAATAATTATCGAAAAAAAGTTGAACTTTTGCATTTGGGTGGCTGTAACAGGGTCATTTAGAAAAGGGGCGTGGCAAAATACACTAAAAAGCCTATAAATCCCAAATGAAAACTCAGAACTTCACAAAAATTGATGAGCATATGTGTCAGAACATGGTGAGGAAGCATGCAGAGTTTCATGGAGATCGGACCATAGGTGGCGCTATAACTGGCAAAAAGCCTTCATTCTTATTAGGGGTTCAAGCATGAAATGCTGAAACCCTATTGTAATTGTAAGGATTCGTAAAACGCATCGTGCAGGACAAACCGTAAGGCCTAGAGACGTGAAACCTGGCCAGATGGTAGGCCTCAATTTGGGGACAACCTATCAGAGTATGACCCCAATTGGCCCATAGGTGGCGCTACAGCAACCAAAAGTACTAAATCGCTCACAACTCTTAGACCGTTTGTCCCAGGATCAAGTGTCTTATATCGTTGGAATCCTTGGCTCAAGGCGGACAAAATGGCTATCTCCGATTTGGATGTAGGCAGGGAAAATTTTCTGCTATGTCGGATTTTGTCCAAAACCTACTTTGGCGAACTAGTCCCTGGTTTTTGGCCCGATCGGAACCAAACCAGTCTAGGACAATTCTCTGGACTCTCTAGATCAATAATTATCGAAAAAAAGTTGAACTTTTGCATTTGGGTGGCTGTAACAGGGTCATTTAGAAAAGGGGCGTGGCAAAATACACTAAAAAGCCTATAAATCCCAAATGAAAACTCAGAACTTCACAAAAATTGATGAGCATATGTGTCAGAACATGGTGAGGAAGCATGCAGAGTTTCATGGAGATCGGACCATAGGTGGCGCTATAACTGGCAAAAAGCCTTCATTCTTATTAGGGGTTCAAGCATGAAATGCTGAAACCCTATTGTAATTGTAAGGATTCGTAAAACGCATCGTGCAGGACAAACCGTAAGGCCTAGAGACGTGAAACCTGGCCAGATGGTAGGCCTCAATTTGGGGACAACCTATCAGAGTATGACCCCAATTGGCCCATAGGTGGCGCTACAGCAACCAAAAGTACTAAATCGCTCACAACTCTTAGACCGTTTGTCCCAGGATCAAGTGTCTTATATCGTTGGAATCCTTGGCTCAAGGCGGACAAAATGGCTATCTCCGATTTGGATGTAGGCAGGGAAAATTTTCTGCTATGTCGGATTTTGTCCAAAACCTACTTTGGCGAACTAGTCCCTGGTTTTTGGCCCGATCGGAACCAAACCAGTCTAGGACAATTCTCTGGACTCTCTAGATCAATAATTATCGAAAAAAAGTTGAACTTTTGCATTTGGGTGGCTGTAACAGGGTCATTTAGAAAAGGGGCGTGGCAAAATACACTAAAAAGCCTATAAATCCCAAATGAAAACTCAGAACTTCACAAAAATTGATGAGCATATGTGTCAGAACATGGTGAGGAAGCATGCAGAGTTTCATGGAGATCGGACCATAGGTGGCGCTATAACTGGCAAAAAGCCTTCATTCTTATTAGGGGTTCAAGCATGAAATGCTGAAACCCTATTGTAATTGTAAGGATTCGTAAAACGCATCGTGCAGGACAAACCGTAAGGCCTAGAGACGTGAAACCTGGCCAGATGGTAGGCCTCAATTTGGGGACAACCTATCAGAGTATGACCCCAATTGGCCCATAGGTGGCGCTACAGCAACCAAAAGTACTAAATCGCTCACAACTCTTAGACCGTTTGTCCCAGGATCAAGTGTCTTATATCGTTGGAATCCTTGGCTCAAGGCGGACAAAATGGCTATCTCCGATTTGGATGTAGGCAGGGAAAATTTTCTGCTATGTCGGATTTTGTCCAAAACCTACTTTGGCGAACTAGTCCCTGGTTTTTGGCCCGATCGGAACCAAACCAGTCTAGGACAATTCTCTGGACTCTCTAGATCAATAATTATCGAAAAAAAGTTGAACTTTTGCATTTGGGTGGCTGTAACAGGGTCATTTAGAAAAGGGGCGTGGCAAAATACACTAAAAAGCCTATAAATCCCAAATGAAAACTCAGAACTTCACAAAAATTGATGAGCATATGTGTCAGAACATGGTGAGGAAGCATGCAGAGTTTCATGGAGATCGGACCATAGGTGGCGCTATAACTGGCAAAAAGCCTTCATTCTTATTAGGGGTTCAAGCATGAAATGCTGAAACCCTATTGTAATTGTAAGGATTCGTAAAACGCATCGTGCAGGACAAACCGTAAGGCCTAGAGACGTGAAACCTGGCCAGATGGTAGGCCTCAATTTGGGGACAACCTATCAGAGTATGACCCCAATTGGCCCATAGGTGGCGCTACAGCAACCAAAAGTACTAAATCGCTCACAACTCTTAGACCGTTTGTCCCAGGATCAAGTGTCTTATATCGTTGGAATCCTTGGCTCAAGGCGGACAAAATGGCTATCTCCGATTTGGATGTAGGCAGGGAAAATTTTCTGCTATGTCGGATTTTGTCCAAAACCTACTTTGGCGAACTAGTCCCTGGTTTTTGGCCCGATCGGAACCAAACCAGTCTAGGACAATTCTCTGGACTCTCTAGATCAATAATTATCGAAAAAAAGTTGAACTTTTGCATTTGGGTGGCTGTAACAGGGTCATTTAGAAAAGGGGCGTGTCAAAATACACTAAAAAGCCTATAAATCCCAAATGAAAACTCAGAACTTCACAAAAATTGATGAGCATATGTGTCAGAACATGGTGAGGAAGCATGCAGAGTTTCATGGAGATCGGACCATAGGTGGCGCTATAACTGGCAAAAAGCCTTCATTCTTATTAGGGGTTCAAGCATGAAATGCTGAAACCCTATTGTAATTGTAAGGATTCGTAAAACGCATCGTGCAGGACAAACCGTAAGGCCTAGAGACGTGAAACCTGGCCAGATGGTAGGCCTCAATTTGGGGACAACCTATCAGAGTATGACCCCAATTGGCCCATAGGTGGCGCTACAGCAACCAAAAGTACTAAATCGCTCACAACTCTTAGACCGTTTGTCCCAGGATCAAGTGTCTTATATCGTTGGAATCCTTGGCTCAAGGCGGACAAAATGGCTATCTCCGATTTGGATGTAGGCAGGGAAAATTTTCTGCTATGTCGGATTTTGTCCAAAACCTACTTTGGCGAACTAGTCCCTGGTTTTTGGCCCGATCGGAACCAAACCAGTCTAGGACAATTCTCTGGACTCTCTAGATCAATAATTATCGAAAAAAAGTTGAACTTTTGCATTTGGGTGGCTGTAACAGGGTCATTTAGAAAAGGGGCGTGTCAAAATACACTAAAAAGCCTATAAATCCCAAATGAAAACTCAGAACTTCACAAAAATTGATGAGCATATGTGTCAGAACATGGTGAGGAAGCATGCAGAGTTTCATGGAGATCGGACCATAGGTGGCGCTATAACTGGCAAAAAGCCTTCATTCTTATTAGGGGTTCAAGCATGAAATGCTGAAACCCTATTGTAATTGTAAGGATTCGTAAAACGCATCGTGCAGGACAAACCGTAAGGCCTAGAGACGTGAAACCTGGCCAGATGGTAGGCCTCAATTTGGGGACAACCTATCAGAGTATGACCCCAATTGGCCCATAGGTGGCGCTACAGCAACCAAAAGTACTAAATCGCTCACAACTCTTAGACCGTTTGTCCCAGGATCAAGTGTCTTATATCGTTGGAATCCTTGGCTCAAGGCGGACAAAATGGCTATCTCCGATTTGGATGTAGGCAGGGAAAATTTTCTGCTATGTCGGATTTTGTCCAAAACCTACTTTGGCGAACTAGTCCCTGGTTTTTGGCCCGATCGGAACCAAACCAGTCTAGGACAATTCTCTGGACTCTCTAGATCAATAATTATCGAAAAAAAGTTGAACTTTTGCATTTGGGTGGCTGTAACAGGGTCATTTAGAAAAGGGGCGTGGCAAAATACACTAAAAAGCCTATAAATCCCAAATGAAAACTCAGAACTTCACAAAAATTGATGAGCATATGTGTCAGAACATGGTGAGGAAGCATGCAGAGTTTCATGGAGATCGGACCATAGGTGGCGCTATAACTGGCAAAAAGCCTTCATTCTTATTAGGGGTTCAAGCATGAAATGCTGAAACCCTATTGTAATTGTAAGGATTCGTAAAACGCATCGTGCAGGACAAACCGTAAGGCCTAGAGACGTGAAACCTGGCCAGATGGTAGGCCTCAATTTGGGGACAACCTATCAGAGTATGACCCCAATTGGCCCATAGGTGGCGCTACAGCAACCAAAAGTACTAAATCGCTCACAACTCTTAGACCGTTTGTCCCAGGATCAAGTGTCTTATATCGTTGGAATCCTTGGCTCAAGGCGGACAAAATGGCTATCTCCGATTTGGATGTAGGCAGGGAAAATTTTCTGCTATGTCGGATTTTGTCCAAAACCTACTTTGGCGAACTAGTCCCTGGTTTTTGGCCCGATCGGAACCAAACCAGTCTAGGACAATTCTCTGGACTCTCTAGATCAATAATTATCGAAAAAAAGTTGAACTTTTGCATTTGGGTGGCTGTAACAGGGTCATTTAGAAAAGGGGCGTGGCAAAATACACTAAAAAGCCTATAAATCCCAAATGAAAACTCAGAACTTCACAAAAATTGATGAGCATATGTGTCAGAACATGGTGAGGAAGCATGCAGAGTTTCATGGAGATCGGACCATAGGTGGCGCTATAACTGGCAAAAAGCCTTCATTCTTATTAGGGGTTCAAGCATGAAATGCTGAAACCCTATTGTAATTGTAAGGATTCGTAAAACGCATCGTGCAGGACAAACCGTAAGGCCTAGAGACGTGAAACCTGGCCAGATGGTAGGCCTCAATTTGGGGACAACCTATCAGAGTATGACCCCAATTGGCCCATAGGTGGCGCTACAGCAACCAAAAGTACTAAATCGCTCACAACTCTTAGACCGTTTGTCCCAGGATCAAGTGTCTTATATCGTTGGAATCCTTGGCTCAAGGCGGACAAAATGGCTATCTCCGATTTGGATGTAGGCAGGGAAAATTTTCTGCTATGTCGGATTTTGTCCAAAACCTACTTTGGCGAACTAGTCCCTGGTTTTTGGCCCGATCGGAACCAAACCAGTCTAGGACAATTCTCTGGACTCTCTAGATCAATAATTATCGAAAAAAAGTTGAACTTTTGCATTTGGGTGGCTGTAACAGGGTCATTTAGAAAAGGGGCGTGGCAAAATACACTAAAAAGCCTATAAATCCCAAATGAAAACTCAGAACTTCACAAAAATTGATGAGCATATGTGTCAGAACATGGTGAGGAAGCATGCAGAGTTTCATGGAGATCGGACCATAGGTGGCGCTATAACTGGCAAAAAGCCTTCATTCTTATTAGGGGTTCAAGCATGAAATGCTGAAACCCTATTGTAATTGTAAGGATTCGTAAAACGCATCGTGCAGGACAAACCGTAAGGCCTAGAGACGTGAAACCTGGCCAGATGGTAGGCCTCAATTTGGGGACAACCTATCAGAGTATGACCCCAATTGGCCCATAGGTGGCGCTACAGCAACCAAAAGTACTAAATCGCTCACAACTCTTAGACCGTTTGTCCCAGGATCAAGTGTCTTATATCGTTGGAATCCTTGGCTCAAGGCGGACAAAATGGCTATCTCCGATTTGGATGTAGGCAGGGAAAATTTTCTGCTATGTCGGATTTTGTCCAAAACCTACTTTGGCGAACTAGTCCCTGGTTTTTGGCCCGATCGGAACCAAACCAGTCTAGGACAATTCTCTGGACTCTCTAGATCAATAATTATCGAAAAAAAGTTGAACTTTTGCATTTGGGTGGCTGTAACAGGGTCATTTAGAAAAGGGGCGTGGCAAAATACACTAAAAAGCCTATAAATCCCAAATGAAAACTCAGAACTTCACAAAAATTGATGAGCATATGTGTCAGAACATGGTGAGGAAGCATGCAGAGTTTCATGGAGATCGGACCATAGGTGGCGCTATAACTGGCAAAAAGCCTTCATTCTTATTAGGGGTTCAAGCATGAAATGCTGAAACCCTATTGTAATTGTAAGGATTCGTAAAACGCATCGTGCAGGACAAACCGTAAGGCCTAGAGACGTGAAACCTGGCCAGATGGTAGGCCTCAATTTGGGGACAACCTATCAGAGTATGACCCCAATTGGCCCATAGGTGGCGCTACAGCAACCAAAAGTACTAAATCGCTCACAACTCTTAGACCGTTTGTCCCAGGATCAAGTGTCTTATATCGTTGGAATCCTTGGCTCAAGGCGGACAAAATGGCTATCTCCGATTTGGATGTAGGCAGGGAAAATTTTCTGCTATGTCGGATTTTGTCCAAAACCTACTTTGGCGAACTAGTCCCTGGTTTTTGGCCCGATCGGAACCAAACCAGTCTAGGACAATTCTCTGGACTCTCTAGATCAATAATTATCGAAAAAAAGTTGAACTTTTGCATTTGGGTGGCTGTAACAGGGTCATTTAGAAAAGGGGCGTGGCAAAATACACTAAAAAGCCTATAAATCCCAAATGAAAACTCAGAACTTCACAAAAATTGATGAGCATATGTGTCAGAACATGGTGAGGAAGCATGCAGAGTTTCATGGAGATCGGACCATAGGTGGCGCTATAACTGGCAAAAAGCCTTCATTCTTATTAGGGGTTCAAGCATGAAATGCTGAAACCCTATTGTAATTGTAAGGATTCGTAAAACGCATCGTGCAGGACAAACCGTAAGGCCTAGAGACGTGAAACCTGGCCAGATGGTAGGCCTCAATTTGGGGACAACCTATCAGAGTATGACCCCAATTGGCCCATAGGTGGCGCTACAGCAACCAAAAGTACTAAATCGCTCACAACTCTTAGACCGTTTGTCCCAGGATCAAGTGTCTTATATCGTTGGAATCCTTGGCTCAAGGCGGACAAAATGGCTATCTCCGATTTGGATGTAGGCAGGGAAAATTTTCTGCTATGTCGGATTTTGTCCAAAACCTACTTTGGCGAACTAGTCCCTGGTTTTTGGCCCGATCGGAACCAAACCAGTCTAGGACAATTCTCTGGACTCTCTAGATCAATAATTATCGAAAAAAAGTTGAACTTTTGCATTTGGGTGGCTGTAACAGGGTCATTTAGAAAAGGGGCGTGGCAAAATACACTAAAAAGCCTATAAATCCCAAATGAAAACTCAGAACTTCACAAAAATTGATGAGCATATGTGTCAGAACATGGTGAGGAAGCATGCAGAGTTTCATGGAGATCGGACCATAGGTGGCGCTATAACTGGCAAAAAGCCTTCATTCTTATTAGGGGTTCAAGCATGAAATGCTGAAACCCTATTGTAATTGTAAGGATTCGTAAAACGCATCGTGCAGGACAAACCGTAAGGCCTAGAGACGTGAAACCTGGCCAGATGGTAGGCCTCAATTTGGGGACAACCTATCAGAGTATGACCCCAATTGGCCCATAGGTGGCGCTACAGCAACCAAAAGTACTAAATCGCTCACAACTCTTAGACCGTTTGTCCCAGGATCAAGTGTCTTATATCGTTGGAATCCTTGGCTCAAGGCGGACAAAATGGCTATCTCCGATTTGGATGTAGGCAGGGAAAATTTTCTGCTATGTCGGATTTTGTCCAAAACCTACTTTGGCGAACTAGTCCCTGGTTTTTGGCCCGATCGGAACCAAACCAGTCTAGGACAATTCTCTGGACTCTCTAGATCAATAATTATCGAAAAAAAGTTGAACTTTTGCATTTGGGTGGCTGTAACAGGGTCATTTAGAAAAGGGGCGTGGCAAAATACACTAAAAAGCCTATAAATCCCAAATGAAAACTCAGAACTTCACAAAAATTGATGAGCATATGTGTCAGAACATGGTGAGGAAGCATGCAGAGTTTCATGGAGATCGGACCATAGGTGGCGCTATAACTGGCAAAAAGCCTTCATTCTTATTAGGGGTTCAAGCATGAAATGCTGAAACCCTATTGTAATTGTAAGGATTCGTAAAACGCATCGTGCAGGACAAACCGTAAGGCCTAGAGACGTGAAACCTGGCCAGATGGTAGGCCTCAATTTGGGGACAACCTATCAGAGTATGACCCCAATTGGCCCATAGGTGGCGCTACAGCAACCAAAAGTACTAAATCGCTCACAACTCTTAGACCGTTTGTCCCAGGATCAAGTGTCTTATATCGTTGGAATCCTTGGCTCAAGGCGGACAAAATGGCCATCTCCGATTTGGATGTAGGCAGGGAAAATTTTCTGCTATGTCGGATTTTGTCCAAAACCTACTTTGGCGAACTAGTCCCTGGTTTTTGGCCCGATCGGAACCAAACCAGTCTAGGACAATTCTCTGGACTCTCTAGATCAATAATTATCGAAAAAAAGTTGAACTTTTGCATTTGGGTGGCTGTAACAGGGTCATTTAGAAAAGGGGCGTGGCAAAATACACTAAAAAGCCTATAAATCCCAAATGAAAACTCAGAACTTCACAAAAATTGATGAGCATATGTGTCAGAACATGGTGAGGAAGCATGCAGAGTTTCATGGAGATCGGACCATAGGTGGCGCTATAACTGGCAAAAAGCCTTCATTCTTATTAGGGGTTCAAGCATGAAATGCTGAAACCCTATTGTAATTGTAAGGATTCGTAAAACGCATCGTGCAGGACAAACCGTAAGGCCTAGAGACGTGAAACCTGGCCAGATGGTAGGCCTCAATTTGGGGACAACCTATCAGAGTATGACCCCAATTGGCCCATAGGTGGCGCTACAGCAACCAAAAGTACTAAATCGCTCACAACTCTTAGACCGTTTGTCCCAGGATCAAGTGTCTTATATCGTTGGAATCCTTGGCTCAAGGCGGACAAAATGGCCATCTCCGATTTGGATGTAGGCAGGGAAAATTTTCTGCTATGTCGGATTTTGTCCAAAACCTACTTTGGCGAACTAGTCCCTGGTTTTTGGCCCGATCGGAACCAAACCAGTCTAGGACAATTCTCTGGACTCTCTAGATCAATAATTATCGAAAAAAAGTTGAACTTTTGCATTTGGGTGGCTGTAACAGGGTCATTTAGAAAAGGGGCGTGGCAAAATACACTAAAAAGCCTATAAATCCCAAATGAAAACTCAGAACTTCACAAAAATTGATGAGCATATGTGTCAGAACATGGTGAGGAAGCATGCAGAGTTTCATGGAGATCGGACCATAGGTGGCGCTATAACTGGCAAAAAGCCTTCATTCTTATTAGGGGTTCAAGCATGAAATGCTGAAACCCTATTGTAATTGTAAGGATTCGTAAAACGCATCGTGCAGGACAAACCGTAAGGCCTAGAGACGTGAAACCTGGCCAGATGGTAGGCCTCAATTTGGGGACAACCTATCAGAGTATGACCCCAATTGGCCCATAGGTGGCGCTACAGCAACCAAAAGTACTAAATCGCTCACAACTCTTAGACCGTTTGTCCCAGGATCAAGTGTCTTATATCGTTGGAATCCTTGGCTCAAGGCGGACAAAATGGCCATCTCCGATTTGGATGTAGGCAGGGAAAATTTTCTGCTATGTCGGATTTTGTCCAAAACCTACTTTGGCGAACTAGTCCCTGGTTTTTGGCCCGATCGGAACCAAACCAGTCTAGGACAATTCTCTGGACTCTCTAGATCAATAATTATCGAAAAAAAGTTGAACTTTTGCATTTGGGTGGCTGTAACAGGGTCATTTAGAAAAGGGGCGTGGCAAAATACACTAAAAAGCCTATAAATCCCAAATGAAAACTCAGAACTTCACAAAAATTGATGAGCATATGTGTCAGAACATGGTGAGGAAGCATGCAGAGTTTCATGGAGATCGGACCATAGGTGGCGCTATAACTGGCAAAAAGCCTTCATTCTTATTAGGGGTTCAAGCATGAAATGCTGAAACCCTATTGTAATTGTAAGGATTCGTAAAACGCATCGTGCAGGACAAACCGTAAGGCCTAGAGACGTGAAACCTGGCCAGATGGTAGGCCTCAATTTGGGGACAACCTATCAGAGTATGACCCCAATTGGCCCATAGGTGGCGCTACAGCAACCAAAAGTACTAAATCGCTCACAACTCTTAGACCGTTTGTCCCAGGATCAAGTGTCTTATATCGTTGGAATCCTTGGCTCAAGGCGGACAAAATGGCCATCTCCGATTTGGATGTAGGCAGGGAAAATTTTCTGCTATGTCGGATTTTGTCCAAAACCTACTTTGGCGAACTAGTCCCTGGTTTTTGGCCCGATCGGAACCAAACCAGTCTAGGACAATTCTCTGGACTCTCTAGATCAATAATTATCGAAAAAAAGTTGAACTTTTGCATTTGGGTGGCTGTAACAGGGTCATTTAGAAAAGGGGCGTGGCAAAATACACTAAAAAGCCTATAAATCCCAAATGAAAACTCAGAACTTCACAAAAATTGATGAGCATATGTGTCAGAACATGGTGAGGAAGCATGCAGAGTTTCATGGAGATCGGACCATAGGTGGCGCTATAACTGGCAAAAAGCCTTCATTCTTATTAGGGGTTCAAGCATGAAATGCTGAAACCCTATTGTAATTGTAAGGATTCGTAAAACGCATCGTGCAGGACAAACCGTAAGGCCTAGAGACGTGAAACCTGGCCAGATGGTAGGCCTCAATTTGGGGACAACCTATCAGAGTATGACCCCAATTGGCCCATAGGTGGCGCTACAGCAACCAAAAGTACTAAATCGCTCACAACTCTTAGACCGTTTGTCCCAGGATCAAGTGTCTTATATCGTTGGAATCCTTGGCTCAAGGCGGACAAAATGGCTATCTCCGATTTGCTCGCCCTTCAGGCGCCAATTTCGAGTAAATTGCATTTTTTTGAAAAACCTATTTTTGCGAACTTCTCCTAGGTTTTTGCCCCGATCGGAACCAAACCACTGCAAGAATATTCTCTGGAGTCTGACAATCAATAATCATCCAAAAAATTCTAAATTTCAATTAACGGTCGATAAGGGGAACCAAAATATTTGATGGCACCAGGGCCACTTTTACTAAAACGGTTATAAATTGTGAACGGAAAGAGATTTTTTTGCTAAACTTGGGACACTTCTTCCTGAGCTCAATCTGAGATCACTTGAAAAAAATCGCAACAATTGGCCACTAGGTGGCACTATAAAACGGTTATAACTTGTGAATGGAAAGAGATATTTTCGCAAAACTTGGGACACGTTCATGAGCTCATTCTGAGGTCACGTGAAAAAAAATCACGACAATTGGCCACTTGGTGGCGCTATAAAATGGTTATAACTTGTGAGCGGAAAGAGATATTTTTGCTAAACTTGGGACACATGTTCATAAGCTCAATCTGAGTTGACATGAAAAAAATCGTGACAATTGGCCATTTGGTAGCGCTATAATAGTGAAAAAATCATGAAAATAGCTATAAGCGCACCCAACCGTTAGTCTACTGAAAATTGGCACGCAGTGTCTTTGTCCAGGGTGCCATGATAGTCGATGAGAACATTGGTGTATCTCAAAAAACTCAGTATACGCGTCATTGGCACAATGCCTTGAAGGAGCCTTAGAAGTTTCCAGCCCGTGTTTTATTCACAGGAGTGACCTCCTAAGACTCCTGAATCCTTGCCGAGTCCAACAATACCAACAATACCAAACCGCTATACTGCAGGAGCGCGCACTCTTCAACTGCACGCGCAAATGCGCCAGCGCGCGCTGTATCACTTCACTAAAGCGCAAAAGACACGAGAATGCAACGTCGTAAATTAGTAAGTTAAGAAATAAAAGTAAAATACCCATAAATTACGTTATTGGTACGTCATGTGTGTTGCTATTTATCAGGAGCAGTTTCCATGTTTCTTTACCAGTTCTTCTAAGTATTGTGTATCACCTTGGTAGCCTAACTGTTGTTGTTAACATAACAAAATGCCACTTAATGGTTATTTTGTATATTTTTATATGACTGTGGTGGCTCATACCAAGATTGTATTAACAAAAACTAGTTTGGGACTGCTATATAGCTTAACCTCGCAGTGCCTACTGTTTATCAGTATTTGAAATATTCTTACAATTTTATTTTGTATGTTAAGTAAAGGGGGACATAACTTGTGAGTCAACAATTTTTGTGTAAACAAATGTATTATAATAGGCTTATATAATTCCTAAAAAGGTGGGTCGCGGCTTGATGACCATGGGGAAATGTGGGTCCCATGGCTAAACTATTCAAAACATCATTCAATGTTGTGATAATCGTAATTAATAATCACAATTACAAATTCAAGGGAATAATCGACAGTTATAATTTTTGTCATAATCGTGCAGTCCTACTTTATTCCTTATACCTGATTCCCTTACAAGAATTTTTGGCAAAAAAGTCACTGAATCGATCTCAAGTCACTGAATCGTTTCGGATCGGATCGTTCTAAATGATCCAATATCGTCCTTGAATCGTATCGACAACCACGAATCGCGATACGAATCGAATCGTTGTTAAAACGAATCGTTACACCCCTAGTAAATAGCTAAACAATAACGGCAAAATGTTAAAATTATGATAGGAACTGACAAAAAAATAAATTAAATCCAGTCAATTTCACCCATGGATCATTTTGATGCTCTCACATGTTTGAAACGAACAATGATGGATTGTGATGAAATTTGTTTTGAATTGGGACTGGTGAATCCCCGTCCATACTGTCAATGACCGTTCGCAAAGACCCGCCCACTTTAGTTACTGTTGCTATGTCTGACAAGCGACGCCACTCTCACACCACACCAAGTTCTCACGCAGTGAAAAATACATTGCGGATCAGAGAAAAGTCATTTTTTAGAGACATTTAAACAATAAATACCGTTTTGTGACTCTTTAATGTGTCTGACAGATCGCTGTAGACTCGAGGCTCAGTTAAAGCTGCTTGTGAACTGATCATCTCTTCCTTCTAGTTAATTTATAGCATTAAAATAAACATGAATGAACATAAAAGGAATGTTGTTTTAAAGTGCTAAGACATCAGTACACTTTGTTTTTCAAATTTAAATCCTCCAATGTTAATCTAGTAACTCTCCTGACTGCTTTGTTGGACAAAATGGCGGATTATGATTAGTCAGATCGCCTGTCAATCAAAACTCCCTGCGAAGGGTCAATTGAGAATGCCTGTGCGCACAATCTTAATCTAATCGACAACTTTGCAGTTGCACAAAGGAAAGCTCGGAAAATCCCGCTATAATTTAAGAGAGCATCTTTTTTATGTATTTGGACCTAGGCCTAACAATGTGTTATGGTGCGCTGTCACCAGTGTTTTTTTTTGTTTTGTTTTTTTTTGTTTTTTTGGTGAGCGTAGGCTACTCCTGATTTTGTTAGTCATCTCATCTCTTATATGCTGTGTATGATCATATCCTGCCCTATTCATGGTAGCCTACTCGTGGACATTGCGTCATCAATGTCATCAATTGCGTCATCAAGGGGCCCGCCTTGTTAATCACACTTAAGGATCCGGTGTTGGCTCGTTACGCCACTGAATATAATTGTCTAAACTCCTTATCAAAATTACATATTTACAACAAATCTGACACATATATATGGGCACACTTTGAGTACTACTAATATAAGTGGTGGAGATCAGGCAAGACTATAAGAAGACTCAGGCAAAAAGGTGCTATAACTGTAAAAACGCTTTAAAACCATATATTTCCTAAGGTAAACTGCCTGTATTGGCTGTAAATTGACTTTTTCATCTATGATGGCAGTTGTTAAATGCTTGCTAAATAAAACTTAATGTCTTTTGATACTTGTGTGCTTAAAGGCCTTAAAGGCCTTAACTGCTTGAACCCCGATAAATGCTGCTTGCAGCTTTAATTTTTATTATTATTATTATTCTTCTGCCGTAAAACGCATCGTGCAGCCCAAACCGTAAGTGCTAGAGACTTGAAACTTGGCCAGAAGGTAGTACAAAAATCGAGGAGAGGTTCAGAGAGTATGACCTCGATTGGCCCATAGGTGGCGCTATAGTGCAAAAAACCAAAAAAAATCACGGTTTTGCTTAAATCTCCTTAACCCTTTGTCACAGACTCAAGTGTCTTATATCACTGTAATCCTTGTCTCAAGACGGACAAAATGTATATCTTCAATTTCATTTCCGGTATGCAAATTTTTCCGCCATTTTGAATTTTGTCCAAAACCTACTTTTGCGAACTAGTAGAGGGTTTTTTTGGCCAATCGGAACCAAACCAGTGCATACATGTTCTCTGGAGTCTGGTTATCAATAATTATCGAAAAAAAGTTGAAATTTCGATCCACGGTTGCTAAGGGGCGTCAAAACGTTTGCAGGAGGCGGAGCTCATTTTACTAAAATGGCTATAACTCGTGAACGAAATGAGATATTTTCACCAAACTCGGTACACATGTGTAAGAGGTCAATCTGAGGTCACAGTAAAAAAATAGCGGCGATTGGCCACATGGTGGCGCTATAACATGAAAAAAACATAAAACAGGCTATAACCACCTGACCGTTAGTCCGATTGACTTGAAAATTGGTATGCAGTGTCTTGGTCCAAGGTGTCATGTATGTCTATGAGGACATTGGTGTATCTCAAAAAACATGGCCGCCATCGGCCAATGAAGTTTGAGCACCTATTAGACAAGGTTAACGGTGGCTGATTGAAACAAAACTCAGTGGGCATGTTCGACTCATGGCCCTAGAGGTCTGTAAGAATTTTGAAAGAAATCGACCACTAGTTGGCGCTAACAAGGTTTACGCCCTCTGTAATCACGTGGTGTTGCACACATCAACACAATATGCATATCATTTGATAGATCTGCTCATGCTGAACAACTTTGCCTCAAGAGCCACTGCTGTCAATCAAACCGTTCATTAAATATTCACAAACATGTTAAAAACCTACTTTTGCGAACTAGTCCCTGGTTTTTCGCCCGATCAGAACCAGACCAGTCTAGGGCAATTCTCTGGACTCTCTAGATCAATAATTATCGAAAAAAAGTTGAACTTTTGCATTTGAATGGCTGTAATAGGGTCATTTAGAAAATGGGCGTGGCAAAATACACTAAAAAGCCTATAAATCCTTAATAAAAACTCAGAACTTCACAAAAATTGATGAGCATATGTGACATAATATGCTAAAGAAGCATGGAAATTTTTATGGAGATCGGACCATAGGTGGCGCTATAACTGTTAAAAAGCTTTAAAACCATATATTTCCCATGGTAAACTACCTGTATTGGCTGTAAATGGTCTTTTCCGTCTATTATGTCATGCTTGCTAAATAAAACGTAATAACTTTTGATGCTTTTGTGCTTAAAGGCCTTGATTGCTTGAACCCCGCTAAATGCTGCTTGCAGCTTTAATTAGGGGTTCAAGCACGAAGTGCTGAAACCCTATTGTAATTGTACTGATTTTTATTATTATTATTAGGGGTTCAAGCACGAAGTGCTGAAACCCTATTGTAATTGTACTGATTTTTATTATTATTATTATTATTATTATTATTATTATTATTATTATTCTTCCGCCGTAAAACGCATCGTGCAGCCCAAACCGTAAGTGCTAGAGACTTGAAACTTGGCCAGATGGTAGTACAAAAATCGAGGAGAGGTTATCAAATTATGACGCTGATTGGCCCATAGGTGGCGCTATAGCAACCAAAAGCGCGAAACTGGTCATAACTCCTAGACGATAAGTCATAGACTCAAGTGTCTTATATCATTGGAAAGCTGGACGCCTGACGAACAAAACGTATATCTCCGATTTTATTTCCGTCATGATAGATTTTCCGCCATTTTGAATTTTGTCAAAAACCTACTTTTGCAAACTAGTCCCTGGTTTTTCGTCCGATCGGAACCAAACCAGAGCAGAATTGTTCTCTGAAGTCTGAAGATCAATAATTATCGAAAAAAAGTCGGAATTCCGATTCCTGGTCGCTAGGGGGTGATAAATTAAGGTTGTGGGAGGAGCCTATTTTACTAAAATGGCTATAACTCGAGAAGTAAATGAGATATCTTCACCAAACTTGGCACACATGTTTAAGAGGTCAATCTGAGGTCACAGTAAAAAAAATTGCGTCGATTGGCCACATGGTGGCGCTATAAACAAAAAAAAACAAATAGACACCTGACCGTTTTTCCGAATGACTTGAAATTTGGTATGCAGTGTCTTGGCCCAAGGGGCCACCTATGTCTAAAAGGATATTGGCGTATCTCGAAAAACATGGCCGCCATTGGCCAATGAGGTTTGAGCACCGTTAACGAAGTCCGATCGGAGCGAAACTCGGTGGGCATGTTCGGCTCAAGCCCCTAGAGGTCTGTAAGAATTTTGAAAGAAATCGGCCACTAGTTGGCGCTAACGAGTTTTATGGCTCTGTAATCACGTGGTGTTACACTGATCATCACAAAATGCATATCATCTTATAGATCTGCTCATGCTGAACAACTTTGCCTCAAGAACCATTGCTGTCAATCAAACACTTAATTAAATATTCATGAATATGTTAAAAACCTACTTTTGCGAACTAGTCCCTGGTTTTTCGCCCGATCGGAACCAGACCAGTCTAGGACAATTCTCTGGACTCTCTAGAACAATAATTATTGAAAAAAAGTTTAACTTTTGCATTTGGGTGGCTGTAATAGGGTAATTTATAAAAGGGGCGTGGCAAAATACACTAAAATGCCTATAAATCATAAATGAAAACTCAGAACTTCACAAAAATTGGTGAGCATATGTGACATAACATCATTAACAAGCATGCCAAATTTTATGGAGATCGGACCAAAGGTGGCGCTATAACTGTTAAAAAGCTTTAAAACCATATATTTCCCATGGTAAACTGCCTGTATTGGCTGTAAATGGTCTTTTCCGTCTATTATGTCAGTTGTTAAATGCTTTCTAAATAAAACTTAATGTCTTTTGATGCTTGTGTGCTTAAAGGCCTTAAAGGCGTTAACTGCTTGAACCCCGATAAATGCTGCTTGCAGCTTTAATTATTATTATTATTATTCTTCTGCCGTAAAACGCATCGTGCAGCCCAAACCGTAAGGGCTAGAGCATTGACACTTTGCCAGATGGTAGTACAAAAATCGAGGAGAGGTTATCAAATTATGACCCCGATTGGCCCATAGGTGGCGCTATAGCAACCAAAAGCGCGAAACAGCTCATAACTCATAGACCGTAAGTCGTAGACTCAAGTGTCTTATATCATTGGAAAGCTGGACGCCTGACGAACAAAACGTATATCTCCGATTTCATTTCCGTCATGATAGATTTTCCGCCATTTTGAATTTTGTCAAAAACCTACTTTTGCGAACTAGTCCTAGGTTTTTTGTCCGATCGGAACCAAACCAGTGCAGAATTGTTCTCTGGAGTCTGACAATCAATAATTATCAAAAAAATGTCAAAATTTTGATTCATGGTCGCTAGGGGGTGCAAAATGAACGTTGTGGGAGGAGCCTATTTTACTAAAATGGCTATAACTCAAGAATTAATTGAGTAAACTTCACCAAACTTGGTACACATGTGTAGGAGGTCAATCTGAGGTCACAGTAAAAAAATTGCATCGATTGGCCACATGGTGGCGCTATAAACAAAAAAAAACGTATAAACACCTGACCGTTTTTCCGAATGACTTGAAATTTGGTATGCAGTGTCTTGGGCCAAGAGGCCATGTATGTCTAAAAGGATATTGGCATATCTCGAAAAACATGGCCGCCATTGGCCAATGAGGTTTGAGCACCTATTAAACAAGGTTAACGAAGTCCAATTGTTTTATGAGTTTTATGGCTTTGTAATCACGTGGTGTTGCACACATCCACACAATATGCATATCATTTGATAGATCTGCTCATGCTGAACAACTTTGCCTCAAGAACCATTGCTGTCAATCAAACCGTTCATTAATTATTCGCAAATATGTTAAAAACCTACTTTTGCAAACTAGTCCTAGGTTTTTCGCCCGATCGGAACCAGACCAGTCTAGGACAATTCTCTGGACTCTCTAGATCAATAATTATCAAAAAAAAGTTGAACTTTTGCATTTGGATGGCTGTAATAGGGTCATTTATAAAATGGGCGTGGCAAAATACATTAAAAAGCCTATAAATCCTAAATGAAAACTCAGAACTTCACAAAAATTGGTGAGCATATGTGACATAACATCATTAACAAGCATGCCAAATTTTATGGACATCGGACCAAAGGTGGCGCTATAACTGTTAAAAAGCTTTAAAACCATATATTACCTATGGTGAATTGCCTGCATTGGCTGTAAATGGTCTTCTTAATCTATTATGTCAGTGGTTACATGCTTGCTAAATAAAACTTTATAACTTTTGATGCTTTTGTGCTTAAAAACCTTAAACACCTTAACAGCTTGAACCCCGATAAATGCTGCTTGCAGCTTTAATTATTATTATTATTATTATTCTTCCGCCGTAAAACGCATCGTGCAGCCCAAACCGTAAGTGCTAGAGACTT
This sequence comes from Leuciscus leuciscus, assembly GCF_965113295.1. Classification (NCBI taxonomy): domain Eukaryota; kingdom Metazoa; phylum Chordata; class Actinopteri; order Cypriniformes; family Leuciscidae; genus Leuciscus; species Leuciscus leuciscus. The sequence continues at coordinate 35,966,642 of NC_138742.1, read as the reverse complement.
GAAACTTGGCCAGATGGTAGTACAAAAATCGAGGAGAGGTTATCAAATTATGACGCTGATTGGCCCATAGGTGGCGCTATAGCAACCAAAAGCGCGAAACTGGTCATAACTCCTAGACGATAAGTCATAGACTCAAGTGTCTTATATCATTGGAAAGCTGGACGCCTGACGAACAAAACGTGTATCTCCGATTTTATTTCCGTCATGATAGATTTTCCGCCATTTTGAATTTTGTCAAAAACCTACTTTTGCAAACTAGTCCCTGGTTTTTCGTCCGATCGGAACCAAACCAGAGCAGAATTGTTCTCTGGAGTCTGAAGATCAATAATTATCGAAAAAAAGTCGAAATTCCGATTCCTGGTCGCTAGGGGGTGATAAATTAAGGTTGTGGGAGGAGCCTATTTTACTAAAATGGCTATAACTCAAGAAGTAAATGAGATATCTTCACCAAACTTGGTACACATGTGTAGGAGGTCAATCTGAGGTCACAGTAAACAAATTACATCGATTGGCCTCATGGTGGCGCTATAAAACAAAAAAAACGTACAGACATCTGACCGTTTTTCCGAATGACTTGAAATTTGGTATGCAGTGTCTTGGCTCAAGGGGCCATGTATGACTAAAAGGATATTGGCGTATCTCGAAAAACATGGCCGCCATTGGCCAATGAAATTTGAGCACCGTTAACGAAGTCCGATCGGAGCGAAACTCGGTGGGCATGTTCGGCTCAAGCCCCTAGAGGTCTGTAAGAATTTTGAAAGAAATCGGCCACTAGTTGGCGCTAACGAGTTTTATGGCTCTGTAATCACGTGGTGTTACACTGATCATCACAAAATGCATATCATCTTATAGATCTGCTCATGCTGAACAACTTTGCCTCAAGAACCATTGCTGTCAATCAAACAGTTAATTAAATATTCATGAATATGTTAAAACCTACTTTTGCGAACTAGTCCCTGGTTTTTCGCCCGATCGGAACCAGACCAGTCTAGGACAATTCTCTGGACTCTCTAGATCAATAATTATCGAAAAAAAGTTAAACTTTTGCATTTGGGTGGCTGTAATAGGGTAATTAATAAAAGGGGCGTGGCAAAATACACTAAAATGCCTCTAAATCATAAATGAAAACTCAGAACTTCACAAAAATTGGTGAGCATATGTGACATAACATCATTAACAAGCATGCCAAATTTTATGGAGATCGGACCAAAGGTGGCGCTATAACTGTTAAAAAGCTTTAAAACCATATATTTCCCATGGTAAACTGCCTGTATTGGCTGTAAATGGTCTTTTCCGTCTATTATGTCAGTTGTTAAATGCTTGCTAAATAAAACTTAATGTCTTTTGATGCTTGTGTGCTTAAAGGCCTTAAAGGCCTTAACTGCTTGAACCCCGATAAATGCTGCTTGCAGCTTTAATTATTATTATTATTTTTCCGCCATAAAACGCATTGTGCAGCCCAAACCGTAAGACCTAGAGACTTGAAACTTTGCCAGATGGTAGTACTATTGCTCGCTACTCAGATACACGGACTCAGCCCAATCGGCCCATAGGTGGCGCTATAGCAATCAATAGCGCGAAACTGCTCAGAACTCCCAGACCGTAAGGCGTAGCTTCAAGTGTCTTATATCATTGAAATCCAGAGCTCCTGAAGAAAAAAACGTATATCTCCGATTTCATTTCCGCCATGATAGATTTTTCGCCATTTTGAATTTTGTCAAAAACCTACTTTTGCGAACTAGTCCCTGGTTTTTCGCCCGATCGGAACCAAACTAGTGCAGAATTGTTCTCTGGAGTCTGAACATCAATAATTATCGAAAAAAAGTTGAAATTTCGATTCATGGTCGCTAGGGGGTGCAAAATTAACGTTGTGGGAGGAGCCTATTTTACTAAAATGGCTATAACTCAAGAAGTAATTAAGTAAACTTCACCAAACTTGGTACACATGTGTAAGAGGTCAATCTGAGGTCACAGTAAAAAAATTGCGTCGATTGGCCACATGGTGGCGCTATAAAACAAAAGAAAACGTATAGACACCTGACCGTTTTTCCGAATGACTTGAAAATTGGTATGCACTGTCTTGGCCCAAGGGGCCATGTATGTCTAAAAGGATATTGGCGTATCTCGAAAAACATGGCCGCCATTGGCCAATGAGGTTTGAGCACCGTAAACGAAGTCCGATCGGAGCGAAACTCGGTGGGCATGTTCGGCTCAAGCCCCTAGAGGTCTGTAAGAATTTTGAAAGAAATCGGCCACTAGTTGGCGCTAACGAGTTTTAAGGCTCTGTAATCACGTGGTGTTACACTTATTGTCACAAAATTCATATCATTTGATAGATCTCCTCATGTTGAACAACTTTGCCTCAAGAACCATTGCTGTCAATCAAACCGTTCATTAAATATTCATGAATATGTTAAAAACCTACTTTTGCGAACTAGTCCCTGGTTTTTCGCCCGATCGGAACCAGACCAGTCTAGGACAATTCTCTGGACTCTCTAGATCAATAATTATCAAAAAAAAGTTGAACTTTTGCATTTTTCGCATGGGTATAATTGGGTCATAAAGAAAATGGGCGTGGCAAAATGCACTCAAAAGCCTATAAATCCTAAACGAAAACTCAGAACTTCACGAAAATTGGTGAGCATATGTGCCATAACATTCTAAACAAGCATGCAAAATTTCATGTAGATCGGACCATAGGTGGCGCTATAACTGGCAAAAAGGTTTGAAAACCACATATTTCCTATGGTAAATTGCCTATATTGGCTGTAAATGGATTTTTCCATCTATTATTTCAGTGGTTAAAAGCTTGTTAAATAAAACGTAATGTCTTAAATGCTTATGTGTTTAAAGGCCTTAAATGCTTGAACCCCGATAAATGCTGCTTGCAGCTTTAATTAGGGGTTCAAGCACGAAGTGCTGAACACCTATTGTAATTGTAAGGATTTTTAGGGGTTCAAGCACGAAGTGCTGAAACCCTATTGTAATTGTACTGATTTTTATTAGGGGTTCAAGCACGAAGTGCTGAAACCCTATTGTAATTGTCCTGATTTTTATTATTATTATTTTTCCGCCATAAAACGCATCGTGCAGCCCAAACCGTAAGACCTAGAGACTTGAAACTTTGCCAGATGGTAGTACTATTGCTCGCTACTCAGATACACGGACTCAGCCCAATCGGCCCATAGGTGGCGCTATAGCAATCAATAGCGCGAAACTGCTCAGAACTCCCAGACCGTAAGGCGTAGCTTCAAGTGTCTTATATCATTGAAATCCAGAGCTCCTGAAGAAAAAAACGTATATCTCCGATTTCATTTCCGCCATGATAGATTTTTCGCCATTTTGAATTTTGTCATAAACCTACTTTTGCGAACTAGTCCCTGGTTTTTCGCCCGATCGGAACCAAACTAGTGCAGAATTGTTCTCTGGAGTCTGAAGATCAATAATTATCGAAAAAAAGTTGAAATTTCGATTCATGGTCGCTAGGGGGTGCAAAATTAACGTTGTGGGAGGAGCCTATTTTACTAAAATGGCTTTAACTCAAGAAGTAATTAAGTAAACTTCACCAAACTTGGTACACATGTGTAAGATGTCAATCTGAGGTCAGAGTAAAAAAATTGCGTAGATTGGCCACATGGTGGCGCTATAAAATAAAAAAAACGTATAGACACCTGACCGTTTTTCTGAATGACTTGAAACTTGGTATGCAGTGTCTTGGCCCAAGGGGCCACGTACATCTAAAAGGATATTGGCGTATCTCGAAAAACATGGCCGCCATTGGCCAATGAGGTTTGAGCACCGTTAACGAAGTCCGATCGGAGCGAAACTCGGTGGGCATGTTCGGCTCAAGCCCCTAGAGGTCTGTAAGAATTTTGAAAGAAATCGGCCACTAGTTGGCGCTAACGAGTTTTATGGCTCTGTAATCACGTGGTGTTACACTTATCATCACAAAATGCATATCATCTGATAGATCTGCTCATGCTGAACAACTTTTCCTCAAGAACCATTGCTGTCAATCAAACCGTTCATTAAATATTCATGAATATGTTAAAAACCTACTTTTGCGAACTAGTCCCTGGTTTTTCGCCCGATCGGAACCAGACCAGTCTAGGACAATTCTCTGGACTCTCTAGATCAATAATTATCGAAAAAAAGTTGAACTTTTGCATTTGGGTGGCTGTAATAGGGTAATTTATTAAAAGGGGCGTGGCAAAATACACTAAAATGCCTATAAATCATAAATGAAAACTCAGAACTTAACAAAAATTGGTGAGCATATGTGACATAACATCATTAACAAGCATGCCAAATTTTATGGAGATCGGACAAAAGGTGGCGCTATAACTGTTAAAAAGCTTTAAAACCATATATTTCCCATGGTTAACTGCCTGTATTGGCTGTAAATGGTCTTTTCCGTCTATTATGTCAGTTGTTAAATGCTTGCTAAATAAAACTTAATGTCTTTTGATGCTTGTGTGCTTAAAGGCCTTAAAGGCCTTAACTGCTTGAACCCCGATAAATGCTGCTTGCAGCTTTAATTATTATTATTAGGGGTTCAAGCACGAAGTGCTGAAACCCTATTGTAATTGTCCTGATTTTTATTATTATTATTTTTCCGCCATAAAACGCATCGTGCAGCCCAAACCGTAAGACCTAGAGACTTGAAACTTTGCCAGATGGTAGTACTATTGCTCGCTACTCAGATACACGGACTCAGCCCAATCGGCCCATAGGTGGCGCTATAGCAATCAATAGCGCGAAACTGCTCAGAACTCCCAGACCGTAAGGCGTAGCTTCAAGTGTCTTATATCATTGAAATCCAGAGCTCCTGAAGAAAAAAACGTATATCTCCGATTTCATTTCCGCCATGATAGATTTTTCGCCATTTTGAATTTTGTCAAAAACCTACTTTTGCGAACTAGTCCCTGGTTTTTTGCCCGATCGGAACCAAACCAGTGCAGAATTGTTCTCTGGAGTCTGACGATCAATAATTATCGAAAAAAAGTTGAATTTTCGATTCGTGGTCGCTAGGGGGTGCAAAATTAACATTGTGGGAGGAGCCTATTTTACTAAAATGGCTATAACTCAAGAAGTAATTCAGTAAACTTCACCAAACTTGGTACACATGTGTAAGAGGTCAATCTGAGGTCACAGTAAAAAAACATCGTCCATTGGCCACATGGTGGCGCTATAAAACTAAAAAAACGCATAGACACCTGACCGTTTTTCCGAATGACTTGAAATTTGGTATGCAGTGTCTTGGCCCAAGGGGCCATGAATGTCTAAAAGAATATTGGCGTATCTCGAAAAACATGGCCGCCATTGGCCAATGAGGTTTGAGCACCGTTAACGAAGTCCGATTGGAGCGAAACTCGGTGGGCATGTTCGGCTCAAGCCCCTAGAGGTCTGTAAGAATTTTGAAAGGAATCGGCCACTAGTTGGCGCTAACGAGTTTTATGGCTCTGTAATCACGTGGTGTTACACTTATCATCACAAAATGCATATCATCTGATAGATCTGCTCATGCTGAACAACTTTGCCTCAAGAACCATCGCTGTCAATCAAACCGTTCATTAAATATTCATGAATATGTTAAAAACCTACTTTTGCGAACTAGTCCTAGGTTTTTCGCCCGATCGGAACCAGACCAGTCTAGGACAATTCTCTGGACTCTCTAGATCAATAATTATCAAAAAAAAGTTGAACTTTTGCATTTTTCGCATGGGTATAATTGGGTCATAAAGAAAATGGGCGTGGCAAAATGCACTCAAAAGCCTATAAATCCTAAACGAAAACTCAGAACTTCACGAAAATTGGTGAGCATATGTGCCATAACATTCTAAACAAGCATGCAAAATTTCATGTAGATCGGACCATAGGTGGCGCTATAACTGGCCAAAAGGTTTGAAAACCACATATTTCCTATGGTAAATTGCCTATATTGGCTGTAAATGGATTTTTCCATCTATTATTTCAGTGGTTAAAAGCTTGTTAAATAAAACGTAATGTCTTAAATGCTTATGTGCTTAAAGGCCTTAAATGCTTGAACCCCGATAAATGCTGCTTGCAGCTTTAATTAGGGGTTCAAGCACGAAGTGCTGAAACCCTATTGTAATTGTACTGATTTTTATTATTATTATTATTATTATTATTCCGCCCTAAAACGCATCGTGCAGCCCAAACTGTAAGAGCTGGAACCTTGAAACTTGGCCAAATGATAGTGCTCAATTTGGGGAAAACCTATCAAAATATGGCCCAGATTGGCCAATAGGTGGTGCTATAATGACCACATTTACTAAATTGGTCATAACTCATACATCGTTTGTCCTAGAGGCTCAAATTTAGCATCACTGTGATCCCTGGCTCCAGACGAACAACCTGGCTATCTCCAAATCGCGATTTGAGCAAAAAAAAAAAATTATATGGCCACTTTTGTCCAAAGCCTACTTTGGCAAACTAGTCCCTGGTTTTTGGTCCAATCAGAACAAGACCAGTCTAGGCCAATTCTCTGGACTCTCTAGATAAATAATTATCGAAAAAAAGTTGAACTTTTGCATTTGCCTGGCTGTAACAGGGTCATTTAGGAAAGTGGAGGGACAAAAAACACTCAAAAGCCTATACAACCTAAGGGAAAACCTCAAACTTCACAAAAATCGATGAGCATATGTGTCCTAACATGGTGAAGAAGCATGCCAAGTTTCGTGAAGATCGGACAATTTTTATTAGGGGTTCAAGCACGAAGTGCTGAAACCCTATTGTAATTGTACTGATTTTTATTAGGGGTTCAAGCACGAAGTGCTGAAACCCTATTGTAATTGTACTGATTTTTATTAGGGGTTCAAGCACGAAGTGCTGAAACCCTATTGTAATTGTACTGATTTTTATTATTATTATTATTATTATTATTATTATTCTTCCGCCGTAAAACGCATCGTGCAGCCCAAACCGTAAGTGCTAGAGACTTGAAACTTGGCCAGATGGTAGTACAAAAATCGAGGAGAGGTTATCAAATTATGACGCTGATTGGCCCATAGGTGGCGCTATAGCAACCAAAAGCGCGAAACTGGTCATAACTCCTAGACGATAAGTCATAGACTCAAGTGTCTTATATCATTGGAAAGCTGGACGCCTGACGAACAAAACGTATATCTCCGATTTTATTTCCGTCATGTTAGATTTTCCGCCATTTTGAATTTTGTCAAAAACCTACTTTTGCAAACTAGTCCCTGGTTTTTCGTCCGATCGGAACCAAACCAGAGCAGAATTGTTCTCTGGAGTCTGAAGATCAATAATTATCGAAAAAAAGTCGAAATTCCGATTCCTGGTCGCTAGGGGGTGATAAATTAAGGTTGTGGGAGGAGCCTATTTTACTAAAATGGCTATAACTCGAGAAGTAAATGAGATATCTTCACCAAACTTGGCACACATGTTTAAGAGGTCAATCTGAGGTCACAGTAAAAAACATTTGCGTCGATTGGCCACATGGTGGCGCTATAAACAAAAAAAAACATATAGACACCTGACCGTTTTTCCGAAAGACTTGAAATTTGGTATGCAGTGTCTTGGCCCAAGGGGCCACCTATGTCTAAAAGGATATTGGCGTATCTCGAAAAACATGGCCGCCATTGGCCAATGAGGTTTGAGCACCGTTAACGAAGTCCGATCGGCGCGAAACTCGGTGGGCATGTTCGGCTCAAGCCCCTAGAGGTCTGTAAGAATTTTGAAAGAAATCGGCCACTAGTTGGCGCTAACGAGTTTTATGGCTCTGTAATCACGTGGTGTTACACTGATCATCACAAAATGCATATCATCTTATAGATCTGCTCATGCTGAACAACTTTGCCTCAAGAACCATTGCTGTCAATCAAACACTTAATGAAATATTCATGAATATGTTAAAAACCTACTTTTGCGAACTAGTCCTAGGTTTTTCGCCCGATCGGAACCAAACCAGTCTAGGACAATTCTCTGGACTCTCTAGATCAATAATTATCAAAAAAAAGTTCAACTTTTGCATTTGGGTGGCTGTAATAAGGTAATTTATAAAAGGGGCGTGGCAAAATACACTAAAATGCCTATAAATCATAAATGAAAACTCAGAACTTCACAAAAATTGGTGAGCATATGTGACATAACATCATTAACAAGCATGCCAAATTTTATGGAGATCGGACCAAAGGTGGCGCTATAACTGTTAAAAAGCTTTAAAACCATATATTTCCTATGGTAAACAGCCTGTATTGGCTGTAAATGGTCTTTTCCGTCTATTATGTCAGTTGTTAAATGCTTGCTAAATAAAACTTAATGTCTTTTGATGCTTGTGTGCTTAAAGGCCTTAAAGGCCTTAACTGCTTGAACCCCGATAAATGCTGCTTGCAGCTTTAATTAGGGGTTCAAGCATGAAATGCTGAAACCCTATTGTAATTGTAAGGATTCGTAAAACGCATCGTGCAGGACAAACCGTAAGGCCTAGAGACGTGAAACCTGGCCAGATGGTAGGCCTCAATTTGGGGACAACCTATCAGAGTATGACCCCAATTGGCCCATAGGTGGCGCTACAGCAACCAAAAGTACTAAATCGCTCACAACTCTTAGACCGTTTGTCCCAGGATCAAGTGTCTTATATCGTTGGAATCCTTGGCTCAAGGCGGACAAAATGGCTATCTCCGATTTGGATGTAGGCAGGGAAAATTTTCTTCTATGTCGGATTTTGTCCAAAACCTACTTTTGCGAACTAGTCCCTGGTTTTTGGCCCGATCGGAACCACACCAGTCTAGGACAATTCTCTGGACCCTCTAGATCAATAATTATCGAAAAAAAGTTGAACTTTTGCATTTGGGTGGCTGTAACAGGGTCATTTAGAAAAGGGGCGTGGCAAAATACACTAAAAAGCCTATAAATCCCAAATGAAAACTCAGAACTTCACAAAAATTGATGAGCATATGTGTCAGAACATGGTGAGGAAGCATGCAGAGTTTCATGGAGATCGGACCATAGGTGGCGCTATAACTGCCAAAAAGCCTTCATTCTTATTAGGGGTTCAAGCATGAAATGCTGAAACCCTATTGTAATTGTAAGGATTCGTAAAACGCATCGTGCAGGACAAACCGTAAGGCCTAGAGACGTGAAACCTGGCCAGATGGTAGGCCTCAATTTGGGGACAACCTATCAGAGTATGACCCCAATTGGCCCATAGGTGGCGCTACAGCAACCAAAAGTACTAAATCGCTCACAACTCTTAGACCGTTTGTCCCAGGATCAAGTGTCTTATATCGTTGGAATCCTTGGCTCAAGGCGGACAAAATGGCTATCTCCGATTTGGATGTAGGCAGGGAAAATTTTCTTCTATGTCGGATTTTGTCCAAAACCTACTTTTGCGAACTAGTCCCTGGTTTTTGGCCCGATCGGAACCACACCAGTCTAGGACAATTCTCTGGACCCTCTAGATCAATAATTATCGAAAAAAAGTTGAACTTTTGCATTTGGGTGGCTGTAACAGGGTCATTTAGAAAAGGGGCGTGGCAAAATACACTAAAAAGCCTATAAATCCCAAATGAAAACTCAGAACTTCACAAAAATTGATGAGCATATGTGTCAGAACATGGTGAGGAAGCATGCAGAGTTTCATGGAGATCGGACCATAGGTGGCGCTATAACTGCCAAAAAGCCTTCATTCTTATTAGGGGTTCAAGCATGAAATGCTGAAACCCTATTGTAATTGTAAGGATTCGTAAAACGCATCGTGCAGGACAAACCGTAAGGCCTAGAGACGTGAAACCTGGCCAGATGGTAGGCCTCAATTTGGGGACAACCTATCAGAGTATGACCCCAATTGGCCCATAGGTGGCGCTACAGCAACCAAAAGTACTAAATCGCTCACAACTCTTAGACCGTTTGTCCCAGGATCAAGTGTCTTATATCGTTGGAATCCTTGGCTCAAGGCGGACAAAATGGCTATCTCCGATTTGGATGTAGGCAGGGAAAATTTTCTTCTATGTCGGATTTTGTCCAAAACCTACTTTTGCGAACTAGTCCCTGGTTTTTGGCCCGATCGGAACCACACCAGTCTAGGACAATTCTCTGGACCCTCTAGATCAATAATTATCGAAAAAAAGTTGAACTTTTGCATTTGGGTGGCTGTAACAGGGTCATTTAGAAAAGGGGCGTGGCAAAATACACTAAAAAGCCTATAAATCCCAAATGAAAACTCAGAACTTCACAAAAATTGATGAGCATATGTGTCAGAACATGGTGAGGAAGCATGCAGAGTTTCATGGAGATCGGACCATAGGTGGCGCTATAACTGCCAAAAAGCCTTCATTCTTATTAGGGGTTCAAGCATGAAATGCTGAAACCCTATTGTAATTGTAAGGATTCGTAAAACGCATCGTGCAGGACAAACCGTAAGGCCTAGAGACGTGAAACCTGGCCAGATGGTAGGCCTCAATTTGGGGACAACCTATCAGAGTATGACCCCAATTGGCCCATAGGTGGCGCTACAGCAACCAAAAGTACTAAATCGCTCACAACTCTTAGACCGTTTGTCCCAGGATCAAGTGTCTTATATCGTTGGAATCCTTGGCTCAAGGCGGACAAAATGGCTATCTCCGATTTGGATGTAGGCAGGGAAAATTTTCTTCTATGTCGGATTTTGTCCAAAACCTACTTTTGCGAACTAGTCCCTGGTTTTTGGCCCGATCGGAACCACACCAGTCTAGGACAATTCTCTGGACCCTCTAGATCAATAATTATCGAAAAAAAGTTGAACTTTTGCATTTGGGTGGCTGTAACAGGGTCATTTAGAAAAGGGGCGTGGCAAAATACACTAAAAAGCCTATAAATCCCAAATGAAAACTCAGAACTTCACAAAAATTGATGAGCATATGTGTCAGAACATGGTGAGGAAGCATGCAGAGTTTCATGGAGATCGGACCATAGGTGGCGCTATAACTGCCAAAAAGCCTTCATTCTTATTAGGGGTTCAAGCATGAAATGCTGAAACCCTATTGTAATTGTAAGGATTCGTAAAACGCATCGTGCAGGACAAACCGTAAGGCCTAGAGACGTGAAACCTGGCCAGATGGTAGGCCTCAATTTGGGGACAACCTATCAGAGTATGACCCCAATTGGCCCATAGGTGGCGCTACAGCAACCAAAAGTACTAAATCGCTCACAACTCTTAGACCGTTTGTCCCAGGATCAAGTGTCTTATATCGTTGGAATCCTTGGCTCAAGGCGGACAAAATGGCTATCTCCGATTTGGATGTAGGCAGGGAAAATTTTCTTCTATGTCGGATTTTGTCCAAAACCTACTTTTGCGAACTAGTCCCTGGTTTTTGGCCCGATCGGAACCACACCAGTCTAGGACAATTCTCTGGACCCTCTAGATCAATAATTATCGAAAAAAAGTTGAACTTTTGCATTTGGGTGGCTGTAACAGGGTCATTTAGAAAAGGGGCGTGGCAAAATACACTAAAAAGCCTATAAATCCCAAATGAAAACTCAGAACTTCACAAAAATTGATGAGCATATGTGTCAGAACATGGTGAGGAAGCATGCAGAGTTTCATGGAGATCGGACCATAGGTGGCGCTATAACTGCCAAAAAGCCTTCATTCTTATTAGGGGTTCAAGCATGAAATGCTGAAACCCTATTGTAATTGTAAGGATTCGTAAAACGCATCGTGCAGGACAAACCGTAAGGCCTAGAGACGTGAAACCTGGCCAGATGGTAGGCCTCAATTTGGGGACAACCTATCAGAGTATGACCCCAATTGGCCCATAGGTGGCGCTACAGCAACCAAAAGTACTAAATCGCTCACAACTCTTAGACCGTTTGTCCCAGGATCAAGTGTCTTATATCGTTGGAATCCTTGGCTCAAGGCGGACAAAATGGCTATCTCCGATTTGGATGTAGGCAGGGAAAATTTTCTTCTATGTCGGATTTTGTCCAAAACCTACTTTTGCGAACTAGTCCCTGGTTTTTGGCCCGATCGGAACCACACCAGTCTAGGACAATTCTCTGGACCCTCTAGATCAATAATTATCGAAAAAAAGTTGAACTTTTGCATTTGGGTGGCTGTAACAGGGTCATTTAGAAAAGGGGCGTGGCAAAATACACTAAAAAGCCTATAAATCCCAAATGAAAACTCAGAACTTCACAAAAATTGATGAGCATATGTGTCAGAACATGGTGAGGAAGCATGCAGAGTTTCATGGAGATCGGACCATAGGTGGCGCTATAACTGCCAAAAAGCCTTCATTCTTATTAGGGGTTCAAGCATGAAATGCTGAAACCCTATTGTAATTGTAAGGATTCGTAAAACGCATCGTGCAGGACAAACCGTAAGGCCTAGAGACGTGAAACCTGGCCAGATGGTAGGCCTCAATTTGGGGACAACCTATCAGAGTATGACCCCAATTGGCCCATAGGTGGCGCTACAGCAACCAAAAGTACTAAATCGCTCACAACTCTTAGACCGTTTGTCCCAGGATCAAGTGTCTTATATCGTTGGAATCCTTGGCTCAAGGCGGACAAAATGGCTATCTCCGATTTGGATGTAGGCAGGGAAAATTTTCTTCTATGTCGGATTTTGTCCAAAACCTACTTTTGCGAACTAGTCCCTGGTTTTTGGCCCGATCGGAACCACACCAGTCTAGGACAATTCTCTGGACCCTCTAGATCAATAATTATCGAAAAAAAGTTGAACTTTTGCATTTGGGTGGCTGTAACAGGGTCATTTAGAAAAGGGGCGTGGCAAAATACACTAAAAAGCCTATAAATCCCAAATGAAAACTCAGAACTTCACAAAAATTGATGAGCATATGTGTCAGAACATGGTGAGGAAGCATGCAGAGTTTCATGGAGATCGGACCATAGGTGGCGCTATAACTGCCAAAAAGCCTTCATTCTTATTAGGGGTTCAAGCATGAAATGCTGAAACCCTATTGTAATTGTAAGGATTCGTAAAACGCATCGTGCAGGACAAACCGTAAGGCCTAGAGACGTGAAACCTGGCCAGATGGTAGGCCTCAATTTGGGGACAACCTATCAGAGTATGACCCCAATTGGCCCATAGGTGGCGCTACAGCAACCAAAAGTACTAAATCGCTCACAACTCTTAGACCGTTTGTCCCAGGATCAAGTGTCTTATATCGTTGGAATCCTTGGCTCAAGGCGGACAAAATGGCTATCTCCGATTTGGATGTAGGCAGGGAAAATTTTCTTCTATGTCGGATTTTGTCCAAAACCTACTTTTGCGAACTAGTCCCTGGTTTTTGGCCCGATCGGAACCACACCAGTCTAGGACAATTCTCTGGACCCTCTAGATCAATAATTATCGAAAAAAAGTTGAACTTTTGCATTTGGGTGGCTGTAACAGGGTCATTTAGAAAAGGGGCGTGGCAAAATACACTAAAAAGCCTATAAATCCCAAATGAAAACTCAGAACTTCACAAAAATTGATGAGCATATGTGTCAGAACATGGTGAGGAAGCATGCAGAGTTTCATGGAGATCGGACCATAGGTGGCGCTATAACTGCCAAAAAGCCTTCATTCTTATTAGGGGTTCAAGCATGAAATGCTGAAACCCTATTGTAATTGTAAGGATTCGTAAAACGCATCGTGCAGGACAAACCGTAAGGCCTAGAGACGTGAAACCTGGCCAGATGGTAGGCCTCAATTTGGGGACAACCTATCAGAGTATGACCCCAATTGGCCCATAGGTGGCGCTACAGCAACCAAAAGTACTAAATCGCTCACAACTCTTAGACCGTTTGTCCCAGGATCAAGTGTCTTATATCGTTGGAATCCTTGGCTCAAGGCGGACAAAATGGCTATCTCCGATTTGGATGTAGGCAGGGAAAATTTTCTTCTATGTCGGATTTTGTCCAAAACCTACTTTTGCGAACTAGTCCCTGGTTTTTGGCCCGATCGGAACCACACCAGTCTAGGACAATTCTCTGGACCCTCTAGATCAATAATTATCGAAAAAAAGTTGAACTTTTGCATTTGGGTGGCTGTAACAGGGTCATTTAGAAAAGGGGCGTGGCAAAATACACTAAAAAGCCTATAAATCCCAAATGAAAACTCAGAACTTCACAAAAATTGATGAGCATATGTGTCAGAACATGGTGAGGAAGCATGCAGAGTTTCATGGAGATCGGACCATAGGTGGCGCTATAACTGCCAAAAAGCCTTCATTCTTATTAGGGGTTCAAGCATGAAATGCTGAAACCCTATTGTAATTGTAAGGATTCGTAAAACGCATCGTGCAGGACAAACCGTAAGGCCTAGAGACGTGAAACCTGGCCAGATGGTAGGCCTCAATTTGGGGACAACCTATCAGAGTATGACCCCAATTGGCCCATAGGTGGCGCTACAGCAACCAAAAGTACTAAATCGCTCACAACTCTTAGACCGTTTGTCCCAGGATCAAGTGTCTTATATCGTTGGAATCCTTGGCTCAAGGCGGACAAAATGGCTATCTCCGATTTGGATGTAGGCAGGGAAAATTTTCTTCTATGTCGGATTTTGTCCAAAACCTACTTTTGCGAACTAGTCCCTGGTTTTTGGCCCGATCGGAACCACACCAGTCTAGGACAATTCTCTGGACCCTCTAGATCAATAATTATCGAAAAAAAGTTGAACTTTTGCATTTGGGTGGCTGTAACAGGGTCATTTAGAAAAGGGGCGTGGCAAAATACACTAAAAAGCCTATAAATCCCAAATGAAAACTCAGAACTTCACAAAAATTGATGAGCATATGTGTCAGAACATGGTGAGGAAGCATGCAGAGTTTCATGGAGATCGGACCATAGGTGGCGCTATAACTGCCAAAAAGCCTTCATTCTTATTAGGGGTTCAAGCATGAAATGCTGAAACCCTATTGTAATTGTAAGGATTCGTAAAACGCATCGTGCAGGACAAACCGTAAGGCCTAGAGACGTGAAACCTGGCCAGATGGTAGGCCTCAATTTGGGGACAACCTATCAGAGTATGACCCCAATTGGCCCATAGGTGGCGCTACAGCAACCAAAAGTACTAAATCGCTCACAACTCTTAGACCGTTTGTCCCAGGATCAAGTGTCTTATATCGTTGGAATCCTTGGCTCAAGGCGGACAAAATGGCTATCTCCGATTTGGATGTAGGCAGGGAAAATTTTCTTCTATGTCGGATTTTGTCCAAAACCTACTTTTGCGAACTAGTCCCTGGTTTTTGGCCCGATCGGAACCACACCAGTCTAGGACAATTCTCTGGACCCTCTAGATCAATAATTATCGAAAAAAAGTTGAACTTTTGCATTTGGGTGGCTGTAACAGGGTCATTTAGAAAAGGGGCGTGGCAAAATACACTAAAAAGCCTATAAATCCCAAATGAAAACTCAGAACTTCACAAAAATTGATGAGCATATGTGTCAGAACATGGTGAGGAAGCATGCAGAGTTTCATGGAGATCGGACCATAGGTGGCGCTATAACTGCCAAAAAGCCTTCATTCTTATTAGGGGTTCAAGCATGAAATGCTGAAACCCTATTGTAATTGTAAGGATTCGTAAAACGCATCGTGCAGGACAAACCGTAAGGCCTAGAGACGTGAAACCTGGCCAGATGGTAGGCCTCAATTTGGGGACAACCTATCAGAGTATGACCCCAATTGGCCCATAGGTGGCGCTACAGCAACCAAAAGTACTAAATCGCTCACAACTCTTAGACCGTTTGTCCCAGGATCAAGTGTCTTATATCGTTGGAATCCTTGGCTCAAGGCGGACAAAATGGCTATCTCCGATTTGGATGTAGGCAGGGAAAATTTTCTTCTATGTCGGATTTTGTCCAAAACCTACTTTTGCGAACTAGTCCCTGGTTTTTGGCCCGATCGGAACCACACCAGTCTAGGACAATTCTCTGGACCCTCTAGATCAATAATTATCGAAAAAAAGTTGAACTTTTGCATTTGGGTGGCTGTAACAGGGTCATTTAGAAAAGGGGCGTGGCAAAATACACTAAAAAGCCTATAAATCCCAAATGAAAACTCAGAACTTCACAAAAATTGATGAGCATATGTGTCAGAACATGGTGAGGAAGCATGCAGAGTTTCATGGAGATCGGACCATAGGTGGCGCTATAACTGCCAAAAAGCCTTCATTCTTATTAGGGGTTCAAGCATGAAATGCTGAAACCCTATTGTAATTGTAAGGATTCGTAAAACGCATCGTGCAGGACAAACCGTAAGGCCTAGAGACGTGAAACCTGGCCAGATGGTAGGCCTCAATTTGGGGACAACCTATCAGAGTATGACCCCAATTGGCCCATAGGTGGCGCTACAGCAACCAAAAGTACTAAATCGCTCACAACTCTTAGACCGTTTGTCCCAGGATCAAGTGTCTTATATCGTTGGAATCCTTGGCTCAAGGCGGACAAAATGGCTATCTCCGATTTGGATGTAGGCAGGGAAAATTTTCTTCTATGTCGGATTTTGTCCAAAACCTACTTTTGCGAACTAGTCCCTGGTTTTTGGCCCGATCGGAACCACACCAGTCTAGGACAATTCTCTGGACCCTCTAGATCAATAATTATCGAAAAAAAGTTGAACTTTTGCATTTGGGTGGCTGTAACAGGGTCATTTAGAAAAGGGGCGTGGCAAAATACACTAAAAAGCCTATAAATCCCAAATGAAAACTCAGAACTTCACAAAAATTGATGAGCATATGTGTCAGAACATGGTGAGGAAGCATGCAGAGTTTCATGGAGATCGGACCATAGGTGGCGCTATAACTGCCAAAAAGCCTTCATTCTTATTAGGGGTTCAAGCATGAAATGCTGAAACCCTATTGTAATTGTAAGGATTCGTAAAACGCATCGTGCAGGACAAACCGTAAGGCCTAGAGACGTGAAACCTGGCCAGATGGTAGGCCTCAATTTGGGGACAACCTATCAGAGTATGACCCCAATTGGCCCATAGGTGGCGCTACAGCAACCAAAAGTACTAAATCGCTCACAACTCTTAGACCGTTTGTCCCAGGATCAAGTGTCTTATATCGTTGGAATCCTTGGCTCAAGGCGGACAAAATGGCTATCTCCGATTTGGATGTAGGCAGGGAAAATTTTCTTCTATGTCGGATTTTGTCCAAAACCTACTTTTGCGAACTAGTCCCTGGTTTTTGGCCCGATCGGAACCACACCAGTCTAGGACAATTCTCTGGACCCTCTAGATCAATAATTATCGAAAAAAAGTTGAACTTTTGCATTTGGGTGGCTGTAACAGGGTCATTTAGAAAAGGGGCGTGGCAAAATACACTAAAAAGCCTATAAATCCCAAATGAAAACTCAGAACTTCACAAAAATTGATGAGCATATGTGTCAGAACATGGTGAGGAAGCATGCAGAGTTTCATGGAGATCGGACCATAGGTGGCGCTATAACTGCCAAAAAGCCTTCATTCTTATTAGGGGTTCAAGCATGAAATGCTGAAACCCTATTGTAATTGTAAGGATTCGTAAAACGCATCGTGCAGGACAAACCGTAAGGCCTAGAGACGTGAAACCTGGCCAGATGGTAGGCCTCAATTTGGGGACAACCTATCAGAGTATGACCCCAATTGGCCCATAGGTGGCGCTACAGCAACCAAAAGTACTAAATCGCTCACAACTCTTAGACCGTTTGTCCCAGGATCAAGTGTCTTATATCGTTGGAATCCTTGGCTCAAGGCGGACAAAATGGCTATCTCCGATTTGCTCGCCCTTCAGGCGCCAATTTCGAGTAAATTGCATTTTTTTGAAAAACCTATTTTTGCGAACTTCTCCTTGGTTTTTCGACCAATTGGAACCAAACCACTGCAAGAATATTCTCTGGAGTCTGACAATCAATAATCATCCAAAAAATTCAAAATTTCAATTAACGGTCGATAAGGGGAACCAAAATCTTTGATAGCACCAGGGCCACTTTTACTAAAACGGTTATAAATTGTGAACGGAAAGAGATTTTTTTGCTAAACTTGGGACACATCTTCCTGAGCTCAATCTGAGATCACTTGAAAAAAATCGCAACAATTGGCCAGTAGGTGGCACAATAAAACGGTTATAACTTTTGAACGGAAAGAGATATTTTCACAAAACTTGGGACACATGTTCATGAGCTCATTCTGAGGTCACGTGAAAAAAAATCATGAGAATTGGCCACTTGGTGGCGCTATAAAATGGTTATAACTTGTGAACGGAATGAGATATTTTCACTAAACTTGGGACACATGTTCATAAGCTCAATCTGAGTTGACATGAAAAAAATCGTGACAATTGGCCACTTGGTGGCGCTATAACAGTGAAAAAATTCATGAAAATAGCTATAAGCGCACCCAAACGTTAGTCTACTGAAAAGTGGCACGCAGTGTCTTTGTCCAGGGTGCCATGATAGTCTATGAGAACATTGGTGTATCTCAAAAAACTCAGTATACGTCATTGGCACAAAGCCTTGAAGGAGCCTTAAAAGTTTCAAGGAAGCCCATGTTTTTTTCACAGGAGTGACCTCCTAAGAATCCTTGCCGAGTCCAACAATACCAAACATGCCAGGTTTCGCCTTATGGTTTTTGTAAGTGTCATTTAGAGCTTTAAAAAATTGTGGTTATCTTCAAAGCCGTTAGTCTGATCTAGACAACAACAAAAAAACAAAGGAAATTTGAAAACATAGGTAAATAGCTAAACAATAACGCCAAAATGTTAAAATTATGATAGGAACTGACAAAAAAAAGAAATTAAATCCAATCAATTTCACCCATGGATCATTTTGATGCTCTCACATGTTTGAAATGAACAATGATGGATTGTGATGAAATTTGTTTTGAATTGGGACTGGCGAATCCCCGTCCATACTGTCAATGACCATTCACAAAGACCCGCCCACTTTAGTTACTGTTGCTATGTCTGACAAGCGACGCCACTCTCACACCACACCAAGTTCTCACGCAGTGAAAAATACATTGCGGATCAGAGAGGAGACTGCGCGCAGACAGACAAGTACTTTTGATATGAAACAAATGGCGCTTTTCCACTACACAGTGTAACACAGTGTACTTTTTCCACTGTGTAAAAGTTGTACCTGTACCTGCTTCCAGGTACTTTTTTTCGTACCACCTCCGGCGAGGTTCTAAGCAAGCTGGGCCGAGCTGAGGCAATACTAAAATGTGACGTGAAAACACGGCAGACTGCTGACTGGTCAGAGAGAATCGTCACTATTAACTGCGTCATCATTGCACGCGCCAGACGGAGTATCCTGAATAAAAAACAGCAAAAACAAAAACATCCAAAAACAGCATACACTTGATTTCCTCCATTGTCCTGTGTGTGTGGCAGCGGATGTATCTCGCGTAGAAGATTAAGTCACAGCAGTTTCCTGCGGTGTCGCTATGACGACCAGGTACTATTGTGGAGGTACTATCTGCAATGGAAAACGGAGCGAAAAGCGAGCCGAGCCGAGCCGAGCCGAGTCGAGTCGAGTCGAGTCGAGTTGAGCTGGTACTGGTAATGGAAAAGCGGCAAAAGTCTCACCTTTCAAATGTAGTCACTTTTTAGAGACATTTAAACAATAAATACTGTTTTGTGACTCTTTAATGTGTCTGACAGATCGCTGTAGACTCGAGGCTCAGTTAAAGCTGCTCGTGAACCAATCATCTCTTCCTTCTAGTTTATTTATAGCATTAAAATAAACATGAATGAACATAAAAGGAATGTTGTTTTAAAGTGCTAAGACGTCAGTACACTTTGTTTTTCAAATTTAAATCCTCCAATGTTAATCTACTAACTCTCCTGACTGCTTTGTGGGACAAAATGGCGGATTATGATTAGTCAGATCGCCTGTCAATCAAACTCCCTGCAAATGGTCAATTGAGAATGCCCGTGCGCACAATCCTAATCTAATCGACAACTTTGCAGTTGCACATAGGAAAGCCCGGAAAATCCCGCTATAATGTAAGAGAGCATCTTTTTTATGTATTTGGACCTAGGCCTAACAATGTGTTATGGTGCGCTATCACCAGTGTTTTTTTGGTTTTTTGGTGAGCGTAGGCTACTCCTGATTTTGTTAGTCATCTCATCTCTTATATGCTGTGTATGATCATATCCTGCCCTATTTATGGTAGCCTACTCGCTGACATTACGTCATCAATGTCATCAATTGCGTCATCAAGGGGCCCGCCTTGATAATCCTACTTAAAGGAGCTGTATGTAAGAAATGTATTTCAATTAATCATAAAATGGCCCTGATATATCACTAGACATTAAGAAATCATGTTCATTTCAAATACTTATATCACTGACAACAGTAGTCCGGGCAGAATATTGTCATTTTAAAATTGAAGTTGCAGCCCTCAACTGATGTTGATGTTGTCATGTTGTGTTTTGGCCTGAAGCGCCACCCTCCACCTATCTACCAATCACGAAGTCAGTAGTGTTTCGGCCTCAGGGTTGCCAGTTCTGCTCTAGTTACCACAGCTACGTAGCAGCCTACGTTCCTGCTGGATCCTGCAGCCTATCTGGCAACCTCGAGTCAGGGGGAGGGGATACACCGCTCTACAGTAATTTGAAAGTGATTACAGTACCAGTTTTGGCCACAATCTTAGGAGCCGTATGCCGTGTGTTGGCTCGTTATGCCACTGAATATAATTGTCTAAACTCCTTATCAAAATTACATATTTACAACAAATTTAACACATATATATTGGCACACTTTGAGTACTACTAATAAAAGTGGTGGAGATCAGGCAAGACTGTAAGAAGACTCAGGCAAAAAGGTGCAATACCTGTCAAAAAGCTTTGAAAACCATATATTTCCTATGTTAAATGGCCTGTATTGGCTGTAAATGGTCTTTTCCATCATATATGTCAGTGGTCAAATGCTTGCTAAATAAAACTTAATAACTTTTGATGCTTTTGTTCTTAAAGGCCTTAAAGGCCTTAACTGCTTGAACCCCGATAAATGCTGCTTGCAGCTTTAATTAGGGGTTCAAGCACGAAGTGCTGAAACCCTATTGTAATTGTAAGGATTTTTATTATTATTATTATTATTCTTCTGCCGTAAAACGCATCGTGCAGCCCAAACCGTAAGGGCTAGAGCATTGAAACTTTGCCAGATGGTAGTACAAAAATCGAGGAGAGGTTTAGAGATTATGACCCCGATTGGCCCATAGGTGGCGCTATAGCAACCAAAAGCGCAAAACAGCTCATAACTCCTAGACCGTTTGTCGTAGACTCAAGTGTCTTATATCATTGGAAAGCTGGACGCCTGACGAACAAAACGTATATCTCCGATTTCATTTCCGCCATGATAGATTTTCCGCCATTTTGAATTTTGTCAAAAATCTACTTTTGCAAACTAGTCTGTGGTTTTTTGCCCTATCGGAACCAAACCAGTGCAGAAATGTTCTCTGGAGTCTGAAGATCAATAATTGTCAAAAAAAAGTCGAAATTTTTATTCATGGTCGCTAGGGGGCATAAAATGAACATTGTGGGAGGAGCCTATTTTACTAAAATGGCTATAACTCAAAAAGTAAATGAGATAGCTTAACCAAACTTGATACACATGTGTATGGGTTCAGTCTGGGGTGACAGTAAAAAAATTGCGTCGATTGGCCTCATGGTGGCGCTATAAAACAATAAAAACGTATAGACACCTGACCGTTTTTCCGAATGACTTGAAATTTGGTATGCAGTGTCTTGGCCCAAGGGGCCATGTATGTCTAAAAGGATATTGGCGCATCTCGAAAAACATGGCCGCCATTGGCCAATGAGTTTTGAGCACCTATTAACGAAGTCCGATCGGAACGAAACTCGGTGGGCATGTTCGGCTCAAGCCCCTAGAGGTCTGTAAGAATTTTGAAAGAAATCGGCCACTAGTTGGCGCTAACGAGTTTTAAGGCTCTGTAATCACGTGGTGTTACACTTATTGTCACAAAATGCATATAATCTGATAGATCTGCTCATGCTGAAAAACTTTGCCTCAAGAACCATTGCTGTCAATCAAACAGTTCATTAAATATTCATGAATATGTTAAAAACCTACTTTTGCGAACTAGTCCTAGGTTTTTCGCCCGATCAGAACCAGACCAGTCTAGGACAATTCTCTGGACTCTCTAGATCAATAATTATCAAAAAAAAGTTGAACTTTTGCATTTGGGTGGCTGTAATAGGGTCATTTATAAAATGGGTGTGCCAAAATACACTCAAAAGCCTATAAATCACAAATAAAAACTCAGAACTTCACGAAAATTGGTGTGCATATGTGACATAACATCATTAACAAGCATGCCAAATTTTATGGACATCGGACCAAAGGTGGCGCTATAACTGTTAAAAAGCTTTAAAACCATATATTACCTATGGTGAATTGCCTGCATTGGCTGTAAATGGTCTTTTTAATCTATTATGTCAGTGGTTACATGCTTGCTAAATAAAACTTTATAACTTTTGATGCTTTTGTGCTTAAAAACCTTAAACACCTTAACAGCTTGAACCCCGATAAATGCTGCTTGCAGCTTTAATTATTATTATTATTATTATTCTTCTGCCGTAAAACGCATCGTGCAGCCCAAACCGTAAGGGCTAGAGCATTGACACTTTGCCAGATGGTAGTACAAAAATCGAGGAGAGGTTATCAAATTATGACCCCGATTGGCCCATAGGTGGCGCTATAGCAACCAAAAGCGCGAAACAGCTCATAACTCATAGACCGTAAGTCGTAGACTCAAGTGTCTTATATCATTGGAAAGCTGGACGCCTGACGAACAAAACGTATATCTCCGATTTCATTTCCGTCATGATAGATTTTCCGCCATTTTGAATTTTGTCAAAAACCTACTTTTGCGAACTAGTCCTAGGTTTTTTGTCCGATCGGAACCAAACCAGTGCAGAATTGTTCTCTGGAGTCTGACAATCAATAATTAACAAAAAAAAGTCGAAATTTTGATTCATGGTCGCTAGGGGGTGCAAAATGAACGTTGTGGGAGGAGCCTATTTTACTAAAATGGC
The DNA here is from genome assembly GCF_965113295.1 of Leuciscus leuciscus. Taxonomy (NCBI): domain Eukaryota; kingdom Metazoa; phylum Chordata; class Actinopteri; order Cypriniformes; family Leuciscidae; genus Leuciscus; species Leuciscus leuciscus. The sequence goes on along the minus strand of NC_138742.1, from coordinate 35,943,630 downwards.
TATAACTCAAGAATTAATTTATTAAACTTCACCAAACTTGGTACACATGTGTAGGAGGTCAATCTGAGGTCACAGTAAAAAAATTGCATCGATTGGCCACATGGTGGCGCTATAAACAAAAAAAAACGTATAAACACCTGACCGTTTTTCCGAATGACTTGAAATTTGGTATGCAGTGTCTTGGGCCAAGAGGCCATGTATGTCTAAAAGGATATTGGCATATCTCGAAAAACATGGCCGCCATTGGCAAATGAGGTTTGAGCACCTATTAAACAAGGTTAACGAAGTCCAATTGTTTTATGAGTTTTATGGCTTTGTAATCACGTGGTGTTGCACACATCCACACAATATGCATATCATTTGATAGATCTGCTCATGCTGAACAACTTTGCCTCAAGAACCATTGCTGTCAATCAAACCGTTCATTAATTATTCATGAATATGTTAAAAACCTACTTTTGCGAACTAGTCCTAGGTTTTTCGCCCGATCGGAACCAGACCAGTCTAGGACAATTCTCTGGACTCTCTAGATCAATAATTATCAAAAAAAAGTTGAACTTTTGCATTTGGATGGCTGTAATAGGGTCATTTATAAAATGGGCGTGGCAAAATACATTAAAAAGCCTATAAATCCTAAATGAAAACTCAGAACTTCACAAAAATTGGTGAGCATATGTGACATAACATCATTAACAAGCATGCCAAATTTTATGGACATCGGACCAAAGGTGGCGCTATAACTGTTAAAAAGCTTTAAAACCATATATTACCTATGGTGAATTGCCTGCATTGGCTGTAAATGGTCTTCTTAATCTATTATGTCAGTGGTTACATGCTTGCTAAATAAAACTTTATAACTTTTGATGCTTTTGTGCTTAAAAACCTTAAACACCTTAACAGCTTGAACCCCGATAAATGCTGCTTGCAGCTTTAATTAGGGGTTCAAGCACGAAGTGCTGAAACCCTATTGTAATTGTACTGATTTTTATTAGGGGTTCAAGCACGAAGTGCTGAAACCCTATTGTAATTGTACTGATTTTTATTATTATTATTATTATTAGGGGTTCAAGCACGAAGTGCTGAAACCCTATTGTAATTGTAAGGATTTTTATTATTATTATTATTATTCTTCTCCGCTAAAACGCATCGTGCAGCCCAAACCGTAAGAGCTAGAGACTTGAAACTTGGCCACAAGGTAGTACAAAAATCGAGGAGAGGTTATCAAAGTATGAGCCCGATTGGCCAATAGGTGGCGCTATAGCGCAAAAAACAAAAAAAAATCACTATTTTGCTCATATCTCAATAACCATTTGTCTCAGCTTCAAGTGTCATACATCATTGGAATCCTTGGCTCAAGCCGAACAAGAAATATAGGAGGTATTTTATTTCCGGTATGCAAATTTTTCCGCCATTTTGGATTTTGTCCAAAACCTACTTTTGCGAACTAGTCCCTGGTTTTTCGCCCGATCGGAACCAAACCAGTGCAGAAATGTTCACAGTAGTCTGAGTATCAATAATTATCGAAAAAAAGTTGAAATTTCGATTCACGGTCGCTAAGGGGTGCCAAAACGTTTGAAGAAGGCGGAGCCTATTTTACTAAAATGGCTATAACTCCAGAAGTAAATGAGGTATCTTCACCAAACTCGGTACACATGTGTAAGAGGTCAATCTGAGGTCACAGTAAAAAAATCGCGGCGATTGGCCACATGGTGGCGCTATAACATGAAAAAAACATAAAATGGGCTATAACCACCTGACCGTTAGTCCGATTGACTTGAAAATTGGTATGCAGTGTCTTGGTCCAAGGTGCCATGTATATCTATGAGGACATTAGTGTATCTCAAAAAACATGGCCGCCATCAGCCAATGAAGTTTGAGCACCTATTAGACAAGGTTAACGGAGGCCGATCGGAACGAAACTCGATGGGCATGTTCGACTCATGGCCCTAAAGGTCTGTAAGAATTTTGAAAGAAATCGGCCACTAGTTGGCGCTAACGAGTTTTATGGCTCTGTAATCACGTGGTGTTACACTTATCGTCACAAAATGCATATCATTTGATAGAGCTGCTCATCCTGAACAACTTTGCCTCTAGAACCATTCCTGTCAATCAAACCGTTCATTAAATATTCATGAATATGTTAAAAACCTACTTTTGCGAACTAGTCCCTGGTTTTTCGCCCGATCGGAACCAGACCAGTCTAGGACAATTCTCTGGACTCTCTAGATCAATAATTATCAAAAAAAAGTTGAACTTTTGCATTTGTATGGCTGTAATAGGGTCATTTATAAAATGGGCGTGGCAAAATACACTAAAAAGCCTATAAATCCTAAATGAAAACTCAGAACTTCACAAAAGTTGGTGAGCATATGTGACATGACATCATTAACAAGCATGCAACATTTTATGGAGATTGGACCAAAGGTGGCGCTATAACTGTTAAAAAGCTTTAAAACCATATATTTCCTATGGTAAACTGCCTGTATTGGCTGTAAATGGTCTTTTCCATCTCTGATCATATAGTTTTCATATCATAATGTTCAAAACTAGTGCAATACAATTCTCTGGACTCACTAGGTCAATAATTGTCAGAAAAAGTTGAACTACTTCATTTGGATAGATATAATAGGTTCACTTCAAAATGTAGCCTTTACCAAGTGTCCCCGAAAGCCTATATCTCTTTAATGAATGACTCAGACCTTCTTAAAAAGCCAGTGAAATATCACTCTGAACATGCATGAAAATTTTCAGACCGATCGGACAAAATTTGCCTCTATAACAGTTAAAAAGGTGAAAATTATATGAATATAATGGCATATTAAGCCAATAAGTTGTATTTTACTGCCCCCTGCTGTTTAAAATTTATAAAATCACTATTTTAACATTTACAATTACATTTAGTCAAAATCCGTCCGTTAAAGTATTAGTATTGACAGTTTTATCACATCATATATTTCAAATGTCTGTATCTACAACATAATGTGTTTGTGTAGTCTTAGGTTTCTGAATAAATTCTGAATCTTCTGATTAATAGCTAACAAAGACTTTGTGAAATGTTTATAGACCATTCAAATATATTTTCATTATGACATATCCCAATAGCATTGAAAAAACAACAACAACATTTGTCTTCGTGTGTGTGTGTGTGTGTGCATGCATGATTGAGTTAACATGGAAAAACTGGTTTGCTTTAGTGCAGAAAACTGCTTAACTATATAGTTATAACTATAAATCCTAAACGAAAACTCAGAACTTCACAAAAATTGATGAGCATATGTGTCATAACCTGCTAAAGAAGCATGGAAAATTTTATGGAGATCGGACCATAGTTGGCGCTATAACTGTTAAAACGCTTTAAAACCATATATTTCCTATATGGTAAATTGCCTGTATTTGCTGTAAATGGTGTCTTCTATCTATTATCGTATAATGTTCATATCATAATGTTCAAAACCAGTGCAGCACAATTCTCTGAACTCTCTAGATCAATAATTATCAGAAAAAAAGTTTAACTTCTTCAAAAGGTGATTTTATATGAATATAATGACATATTAAGCCAATAAGTGGTATTTTACTGCCCCCTGCTGTCATTTCATCATACTACTCCCTAATATTGTTATAAAATTCATATTTAGACTTTATAAAATCATTATTTTAACATTTACAATCACATTTTGTCAAAACTCATCTATTGGAGTATTATTATTGACAATTGTGTCACACTGTCTGTCTGAGATATGGAAATTGAAAATGAAAGTAAAACGGCATTTAGGCCACGCCCCCCCAGTACAAATTCATTCATAACTCGAAAACGGAAAGTCGTTGCGCGCTCAAATTTTGATGGTAAGGTCCTCTCCGGGCTCTTGATCGAAACGTGTCATCGCGGGCCTCGGGAGCGCGCCCCCCACGAATCGCAAATTCGTGGGACCCCCGATTTTGAACGGCCGAAACTCCCGACCCAGACCACCCCGAACCTTGTGTGAGAGCTCGTTGGAAAGGGCCAGTTCTTGGCTAGCTTCGATTCAAATGTGGTGTAATTTGCCCTGGGCATTCCAGAGATAAAAGCCCCAATAGATATGCCTTTGAACGGTCATATTTCCGGGCTCCAATCGCCCAAAAACACCGCGATGGTCTCATTCAACAGGGCTCCTCAAGAACTATCTATGCTCTGAATTTCAGAATTTTTCGCCTTCTGGTTCCCGAGATATAAGTGAAAAACCAAATTCCCATTCATTCATTCAAACACTTCAACTGTAAGATGGAGGCTGTAATTCCACTGTTGTCAACTAGAGGGAGCAGCAGTATTAGACATAGTATTAATCTTTTTATCAGCTTTCAGCTTTGGCCAACAAACAAATGGTTAAAGCTATTTTTTTTTGTATTATTATTATTGGACTGATAATATAGATCACAATGAAATATATGAAATGGTTAGACCATTAAAATATTTTTTTCACAATAACACATCCTAAAGACATTGAAAACATATTTGTATATGTGTGTGTGTGTGTGTGTGTGTGTGTGTAAGCATGCATTATTGAGTTAACATGGAAAACACTTATATTACAATAACTATTATAACACAGTCATATTTTGTCAGTGTTTATCACTTCATTTGCACTGACACTTCACATAATTGCTAGTAATGTGGTAAATCACGCTAGAAACATGGTAAATCATAGTAAATAATTGATGGTCTCATTCAACAGGGCTCCTCAAGCACTCTCTATGCTCTGAGTTTCAGAATTTTTCGCCTTCTGGTTCCCGAGATATAAGTGAAATACCAAATTCCCATTCATTAATTCATTCAAACACTTCAACTGTAAGATGGAAGCTGTAATACCACTGTCCACTGGAGGGAGCAGCAGGATTACGCATGACCTTTTCATTAGTTTTCAGTATTGGGAAACAAACAAATGCTTTAAAAAGCAATCTTTTTAAAAAAAATTTTTTTTTAATATTATTAGATCACAAAGGAATTCTAATAGACCAATAAATATATTTTCTCAATAACATATTCCAAAACATTAAAAACATATTTGCATTTGTGTATGTTTATTTCTGTGTGTGTGTGTGTGTGTGTGTGTGTGTGTGTGTGTGTGTGTGTGTGTGTGTGTGTGTGTGTGTGTGTGTGTGTGTGTGTGTGTGCGTGTGTGTGCGTGTGTGTGCGTGTGTGTGCGTGTGTGTGCGTGTGTGTGCGTGTGTGTGCGTGTGTGTGCGTGTGCGCGTGTGTGCGCGTGTGTGTGCGTGTGTGTGCGTGTGTGTGCGTGTGTGTGCGTGTGTGTGCGTGTGTGTGTGTGTGTGTATTGAGTTAACATGGAAAAACTGGTTTGCTTTAGTCCAGAAAACTGGTGAAAATCATGAAGTTTAAAGTGAAAGTGAGCCAATAAGTGGTCTTCTTCTGCCCTCTGCTGGCCATTCTACTTATTAATGAAGTCTTTTCACATGTGCTCACATTCATATTTAGACTCTAAAAATCACTTATATAACAATAACTATTATAACACAATCAGATTTTGTCAGTGTTTATCACTTCATTTGCACTGACACTTCACATAATTGCTAGAAACATGGTAAATCATAGTGAATAATACTATAATGTGGTGTATCAAGGTAAACCATGCTAGAATCCTGGCAAATCATTCTAGAACGTGGTAAATCATGGTAAACTATGCTAAAACAGGGTAAATCATGGTAAACCATGATAAACTATGGTAAATCATGTTAGAATGTGGTATATCATGGTAAATCATGCTAGAACAGGGTAAATCATGGTAAACTATGATAAATCATGATAAACTATGGTAAACCATGCTAGAATCACAGTAAACAATGGTAAATCATACTAGAATGTAGTATATCATGGTAAATCATGCTAGAATATGGTAAATCAAGGTAAACTAAGATAAAATCATGGTAAACTATGTAAATCATGCTAGAATCATAGTAAATAATACTAGAATGTGATAAATTATTGTGGGAGGAGCCTATTTTACTAAAATGGCTATAACTCAAGAAGTAAATGAGATATCTTCACCAAACTCAGTACACATGTGTATGGGTTCAATTTGAGGTCACAGTAAACAATTTTATGGAGATCGGTCCATAGATGGCACTATAACTCCTATAAAAAGCTTTAAAACCACATATTTCCTATGGTACATTGCCTGTATTGGCTGTAAATGGTCTTTTATGCCATCTATTATGTCAGTGGTTACATGCTTGCTAAATAAAACTTAATAACTTTTGATGCTTTTGTGCTTAAAGGCCTTAAATGCTTGAACCCCGATAAATGCTGCTTGCAGCTTTAATTATTATTATTATTATTATTCTTCCGCCGTAAAACGCATCGTGCAGCCCAAACCGTAAGTGCTAGAGACTTGAAACTTGGCCAGATGGTAGTACAAAAATCGAGGAGAGGTTATCAAATTATGACCCCAATTGGCCCATAGGTGGCGCTATAGCGACCAAAAGCGCGTAACTGCTCATAACTCCTAGACCGTAAGTCGTAGACTCAAGTGTCTTAAATCATTCGAAAGCTGGACTCCTGAAGGTCAAAACGTATATCTCCGATTTCATTTCCGGTATGCAAATTTTCCGCCATTTTGAATTATGTCAAAAACCTACTTTTGCGAACTAGTCCCTGGTTTTTTGTCCGATCGGAACCAAACCAGTGCAGAATTGTTCTCTGGAGTCTGAAAATCAATAATTATCGAAAAAAAGTCGATATTCCAATTCCTGGTCGCTAGAGGGTGCAAAATTAACGTTGTGGGAGGAGCCTATTTTACTAAAATGGCTATAACTCAAGAAGTAATTAAGTAAACTTCACCAAACTTGGTACACATGTGTAAGAGGTCAATCTGAGGTCACAGTAAAACAATTGCGTCGATTGGCCACATGGTGGCGCTATAAAACAAATAAAAACGTATAGACACCTGACCGTTTTTCCGAATGACTTGAAATTTGGTATGCAGTGTCTTGGCCCAAGGGGCCATGTATGTCTAAAAGGATATTGGCGTATCTCAAAAAACATGGCCGCCATTGGCCAATGAAATTTGAGCACCGTTAACGAAGTCCGATCGGAACGAAACTCGATGGGCATGTTCGGCTCAAGCCCCTAGAGGTCTGAAAGAATTTTGAAAGAAATCGGCCACTAGTTGGCGCTAACGAGTTTTATGGCTCTGTAATCACGTGGTATTACACTTATCATCACAAAATGCATATCATCTGATAGATCTGCTCAGGCTGAACAACTTTGCCTCAAGAACCATTGCTGTCAATCAAACAGTTCATTAAATATTCATGAATATGTTAAAAACATACTTTTGCGAACTAGTCCCTGGTTTTTCGCCCGATCGGAACCAGACCAGTCTAGGACAATTCTCTGGACTCTCTAGATCAATAATTATCGAAAAAAAATTGAACTTTTTTTATTTGGGTGGCTGTAATAGGGTAATTTATAAAAGGGGCGTGGCAAAATGCACTCAAAAGCCTATAAATCCTAAACGAAAACTCAGAACTTCACGAAAATGGGTGAGCATATGTGCCATAACATCCTAAACAAGCATGCAAAATTTCATGTAGATCGGACCATAGGTGGCGCTATAACTGGCAAAAAGGTTTGAAAACCACATATTTCCTATGGTAAATTGCCTGTATTGGCTGTAAATGGATTTTTCCATCTATTATTTCAGTGGTTAAAAGCTTGCTAAATAAAACTTAATGTCTTAAATGCTTATGTACTTAAAGGCCTTAAATGCTTGAACCCCGATAAATGCTGCTTGCAGCTTTAATTAGGGGTTCAAGCACGAAGTGCTGAAACCCTATTGTAATTGTACTGATTTTTATTATTATTATTATTATTATTATTATTATTATTATTATTATTCTTCCGCCGTAAAACGCATCGTGCAGCCCAAACCGTAAGTGCTAGAGACTTGAAACTTGGCCAGATGGTAGTACAAAAATCGAGGAGAGGTTATCAAATTATGACGCTGATTGGCCCATAGGTGGCGCTATAGCAACCAAAAGCGCGAAACTGGTCATAACTCCTAGACGATAAGTCATAGACTCAAGTGTCTTATATCATTGGAAAGCTGGACGCCTGACGAACAAAACGTATATCTCCGATTTTATTTCCGTCATGATAGATTTTCCGCCATTTTGAATTTTGTCAAAAACCTACTTTTGCGAACTAGTCCCTGGTTTTTCGTCCGATCGGAACCAAACCAGTGCAGAATTGTTCTCTGGAGTCTGAAGATCAATAATTATCGAAAAAAAGTCGAAATTCCGATTCCTGGTCGCTAGGGGGTGATAAATTAAGGTTGTGGGAGGAGCCTTTTTTACTAAAATGGCTATAACTCGAGAAGTAAATGAGATATCTTCACCAAACTTGGCACACATGTTTAAGAGGTCAATCTGAGGTCACAGTAAAAAAAATTGCGTCGATTGGCCACATGGTGGCGCTATAAACAAAAAAAAACATATAGACACCTGACCGTTTTTCCGAATGACTTGAAATTTGGTATGCAGTGTCTTGGCCCAATGGGCCACCTATGTCTAAAAGGATATTGGCGTATCTCAAAAAACATGGCCGCCATTGGCCAATGAGGTTTGAGCACTGTTAACGAACTCCGATCGGAGCGAAACTCGGTGGGCATGTTCGGCTCAAGCCCCTAGAGGTCTGTAAGAATTTTGAAAGAAATCGGCCACTAGTTGGCGCTAACGGGTTTTATGGCTCTGTAATCACGTGGTGTTACACTGATCATCACAAAATGCATATCATCTTATAGATCTGCTCATGCTGAACAACTTTGCCTCAAGAACCATTGCTGTCAATCAAAGACTTAATTAAATATTCATGAATATGTTAAAAACCTACTTTTGCGAACTAGTCCCTGGTTTTTCGCCCGATCGGAACCAGACCAGTCTAGGACAATTCTCTGGACTCTCTAGAACAATAATTATTGAAAAAAAGTTTAACTTTTGCATTTGGGTGGCTGTAATAGGGTAATTTAGAAAAGGGGCGTGGCAAAATACACTAAAATGTCTATAAATCATAAATGAAAACTCAGAACTTCACAAAAATTGGTGAGCATATGTGACATAACATCATTAACAAGCATGCCAAATTTTATGGAGATCGGACCAAAGGTGGCGCTATAACTGTTAAAAAGCTTTAAAACCATATATTTCCCATGGTAAACTGCCTGTATTGGCTGTAAATGGTCTTTTCCGTCTCTTATGTCAGTTGTTAAATGCTTGCTAAATAAAACTTAATGTCTTTTGATGCTTGTGTGCTTAAAGGCCTTAAAGGCCTTAACTGCTTGAACCCCGATAAATGCTGCTTGCAGCTTTAATTATTATTATTATTATTATTATTATTCTTCTGCCGTAAAACGCATCGTGCAGCCCAAACCGTAAGGGCTAGAGCATTGACACTTTGCCAGATGGTAGTACAAAAATCGAGGAGAGGTTATCAAATTATGACCCCGATTGGCCCATAGGTGGCGCTATAGCAACCAAAAGCGCGAAACAGCTCATAACTCATAGACCGTAAGTCGTAGACTCAAGTGTCTTATATCATTGGAAAGCTGGACGCCTGACGAACAAAACGTATATCTCCGATTTCATTTCCGTCATGATAGATTTTCCGCCATTTTGAATTTTGTCAAAAACCTACTTTTGCGAACTAGTCCTAGGTTTTTTGTCCGATCGGAACCAAACCAGTGCAGAATTGTTCTCTGGAGTCTGACAATCAATAATTATCAAAAAAAAGTCGAAATTTTGATTCATGGTCGCTAGGGGGTGCAAAATGAACGTTGTGGGAGGAGCCTATTTTACTAAAATGGCTATAACTCAAGAATTAATTGATTAAACTTCACCAAACTTGGTACACATGTGTAGGAGGTCAATCTGAGGTCACAGTAAAAAAATTGCATCGATTGGCCACATGGTGGCGCTATAAACAAAAAAAAACGTATAAACACCTGACCGTTTTTCCGAATGACTTGAAATTTGGTATGCAGTGTCTTGGGCCAAGAGGCCATGTATGTCTAAAAGGATATTGGCACATCTCGAAAAACATGGCCGCCATTGGCCAATGAGGTTTGAGCACCTATTAAACAAGGTTAACGAAGTCCAATTGTTTTATGAGTTTTATGGCTTTGTAATCACGTGGTGTTGCACACACCCACACAATATGCATATCATTTGATAGATCTGCTCATGCTGAACAACTTTGCCTCAAGAACCATTGCTCTCAATCAAACCGTTCATTAATTATTCGCAAATATGTTAAAAACCTACTTTTGCGAACTAGTCCTAGGTTTTTCGCCCGATCGGAACCAGACCAGTCTAGGACAATTCTCTGGACTCTCTAGATCAATAATTATCAAAAAAAAGTTGAACTTTTGCATTTGGATGGCTGTAATAGGGTCATTTATAAAATGGGCGTGGCAAAATACATTAAAAAGCCTATAAATCCTAAATGAAAACTCAGAACTTCACAAAAATTGGTGAGCATATGTGACATAACATCATTAACAAGCATGCCAAATTTTATGGACATCGCACCAAAGGTGGCACTATAACTGTTAAAAAGCTTTAAAACCATACATTACCTATGGTGAATTGCCTGCATTGGCTGTAAATGGTCTTTTTAATCTATTATGTCAGTGGTTACATGCTTGCTAAATAAAACTTTATAACTTTTGATGCTTTTGTGCTTAAAAACCTTAAACACCTTAACAGCTTGAACCCCGATAAATGCTGCTTGCAGCTTTAATTAGGGGTTCAAGCATGAAATGCTGAAACCCTATTGTAATTGTACTGATTTTTATTATTATTATTATTATTATTATTCCGCCCTAAAACGCATCGTGCAGACCAAACTGTAAGAGCTGGAACCTTGAAACTTGGCCAAATGATAGTGCTCAATTTGGGGAAAACCTATCAAAATATGGCCCAGATTGGCCAATAGGTGGTGCTATAATGACCACATTTACTGAATTGGCCATAACTCCTACATACTTTGTCATAGAGGCTCAATTTTAGCATCACTGTGATCCCTGGCTCCAGACGAACAACCTGGCTATCTCCAAATCCCGATTTGAGCAAAAAAAAAATTGATATGGCCACTTTTGTCCAAAGCTTACTTTGGCAAACTAGTCCCTGGTTTTTGGTCCAATCGGAACCAGACCAGTCTAGGACAATTCTCTGGACTGTCTAGATAAATAATTATCGAAAAAAAGTTGAACTTTTGCATTTGCCTGGCTGTAACAGGCTCATTTAGGAAAGGGGAGGGACAAAAAACACTCAAAAGCCTATACAACCTAAGGGAAAACACCAAACTTCACAAAAATCGATGAGCATATGTGTCCTAACATGGTGAAGAAGCATGCCAAGTTTCGTGAAGATCGGACAATAGGTGGCGCTATAACTGGCAAAAACGTTTCTTCTTATTAGGGGTTCAAGCATGAAATGCTGAAACCCTATTGTAATTGTACTGATTTTTATTATTATTATTATTATTATTATTCCGCCCTAAAACGCATCGTGCAGACCAAACTGTAAGAGCTGGAACCTTGAAACTTGGCCAAATGATAGTGCTCAATTTGGGGAAAACCTATCAAAATATGGCCCAGATTGGCCAATAGGTGGTGCTATAATGACCACATTTACTGAATTGGCCATAACTCCTACATACTTTGTCATAGAGGCTCAATTTTAGCATCACTGTGATCCCTGGCTCCAGACGAACAACCTGGCTATCTCCAAATCCCGATTTGAGCAAAAAAAAAATTGATATGGCCACTTTTGTCCAAAGCTTACTTTGGCAAACTAGTCCCTGGTTTTTGGTCCAATCGGAACCAGACCAGTCTAGGACAATTCTCTGGACTGTCTAGATAAATAATTATCGAAAAAAAGTTGAACTTTTGCATTTGCCTGGCTGTAACAGGCTCATTTAGGAAAGGGGAGGGACAAAAAACACTCAAAAGCCTATACAACCTAAGGGAAAACACCAAACTTCACAAAAATCGATGAGCATATGTGTCCTAACATGGTGAAGAAGCATGCCAAGTTTCGTGAAGATCGGACAATAGGTGGCGCTATAACTGGCAAAAACGTTTCTTCTTATTAGGGGTTCAAGCATGAAATGCTGAAACCCTATTGTAATTGTACTGATTTTTATTAGGGGTTCAAGCACGAAGTGCTGAAACCCTATTGTAATTGTACTGATTTTTATTATTATTATTATTATTATTTTTCCGCCATAAAACGCATCGTGCAGCCAAAACCGTAAGGCCTAGAGACTTGAAACTTGGCCAGATGGTAGTACTATTGCTCGCTACTCAGATACACGGACTCAGACCAATCGGCCCATAGGTGGCGCTATAGCGATCAAAAACGCGAAACTACTTATAACTCCTAGTTCGTTAATCGTAGACTCAAGTGTCCTATATCATTGGAATCCTTGGGTCAAGAAGGACAAAATGTATATCTCCGATTTCAATTCCGTCATGATCGATTTTTCACCATTTTGAATTTGTCAAAAACCTACTTTTGTGAACTAGTCCTAGGTTTTTCGTCCGATCGGAATCAAACCAGTGCAGAAATGTTCTCTGGAGTCTGAATATCAATAATTATAAAAAAAAAGTTGCAATTTCGATTCACGGTTGCTAAGGGGCGCCAAATTGTTCGAAGTGGGTGGAGCCAATTTTACTAAAATGGCTATAACTCGTCAATGGAATGAGATATCTTTACCAAATTTGGAACACCTGTGTTTGAGATTAATGTTTGGTCACGTGCAAAAAATCGTGATGATTGGCCACTAGGGGGTGCTATAACAGGACAAAAATGACTATAACCACCTGACCGTTAGTCCGATTGACTTGAAAATTGGTATGCAGTGTCTTGGTCCAAGGTGCCATGTATGTCTATGAGGACATTGGTGTATCTCAAAAAACATGGCCGCCATCGGCCAATGAAGTTTGAGCACCTATTAGACAAGGTTAACAGAGGCCGATCGGAACGAAACTCGATGGGCATGTTCGACTCATAGCCCTAGAGGTCTGTAAGAATTTTGAAAGAAATCGGCCACTAGTTGGCGCTAACGAGTTTTATGGCTCTGTAATCACGTGGTGTTACACTTATTGTCACAAAATGCATATCATTTGATAGAACTGCTCATGCTGAACAACTTTGCCTCAAGAACCATTGCTGTCAATCAAACCGTTCATTAAATATTCGTAATTATGTTAAAAACCTACTTTTGCGAACTAGTCCTAGGTTTTTTGCCCGATCAGAACCAAACCAATCTAGGACAATTCTATGGACTCTCTAGATCAATAATTATCAAAAAAAGTTGAACTTTTGCATTTTTCGCATGGGAATAATTGGGTAATAAAGAAAATGGGCGGGGCAAAATGCACTCAAAAGCCTATAAATCCTAAACGAAAACTCAGAACTTCACATAAATTGGTGAGCATATGTGACATAACATCATTAACAAGCATGCCAAATTTCATGGAGATCGGACAATAGGTGGCGCTATAACTGTTAAAAAGCTTTGAAAACCATATATTTCCTATGGTAAATTGCCTGTATTGGCTGTAAATGGACTTTACAATCTATTATTTCAGTGGTTAAAAGCTTTCTAAATAAAGCTTAATGTCTTAAATGCTTATGTGCTTAAAGGCCTTAAATGCTTGAACCCCGATAAATGCTGCTTGCAGCTTTAATTATTATTATTATTATTATTCTTCTGCCGTAAAACGCATCGTGCAGCCCAAACCGTAAGGGCTAGAGCATTGAAACTTTGCCAGATGGTAGTACAAAAATCGAGGAGAGGTTTAGAGATTATGACCCCGATTGGCCCATAGGTGGCGCTATAGCAACCAAAAGCGCGAAACAGCTCATAACTCCTAGACCGTTTGTCGTAGACTCAAGTGTCTTATATCATTGGAAAGCTGGACGCCTGACGAACAAAACGTATATCTCCGATTTCATTTCCGCCATGATAGATTTTCCGCCATTTTGAATTATGTCAAAAATCTACTTTTGCAAACTAGTCTGTGGTTTTTTGCCCTATCGGAACCAAACCAGTGCAGAAATGTTCTCTGGAGTCTGAAGATCAATAATTGTCAAAAAAAAGTCGAAATTTTTATTCATGGTCGCTAGGGGGCATAAAATTAACATTGTGGGAGGAGCCTATTTTACTAAAATGGCTATAACTCAAAAAGTAAATGAGATAGCTTAACCAAACTTGATACACATGTGTATGGGTTCAGTCTGGGGTCACAGTAAAAAAATTGCGTCGATTGGCCTCATGGTGGCGCTATAAAACAATAAAAACGTATAGACACCTGACCGTTTTTCCGAATGACTTGAAATTTGGTATGCAGTGTCTTGGCCCAAGGGGCCATGTATGTCTAAAAGGATATTGGCGTATCTCGAAAAACATGGCCGCCATTGGCCAATGAGGTTTGAGCACCTATTAACGAAGTCCGATCGGAACGAAACTCGGTGGGCATGTTCGGCTCAAGCCCCTAGAGGTCTGTAAGAATTTTGAAAGAAATCGGCCACTAGTTGGCGCTAACGAGTTTTAAGGCTCTGTAATCACGTGGTGTTACACTTATTGTCACAAAATGCATATAATCTGATAGATCTGCTCATGCTGAACAACTTTGCCTCAAGAACCATTGCTGTCAATCAAACAGTTCATTAAATATTCATGAATATGTTAAAAACCTACTTTTGCGAACTAGTCCTAGGTTTTTCGCCCGATCAGAACCAGACCAGTCTAGGACAATTCTCTGGACTCTCTAGATCAATAATTATCAAAAAAAAGTTGAACTTTTGCATTTGGGTGGCTGTAATAGGGTCATTTATAAAATGGGTGTGCCAAAATACACTCAAAAGCCTATAAATCACAAATAAAAACTCAGAACTTCACGAAAATTGGTGTGCATATGTGACATAACATCATTAACAAGCATGCCAAATTTTATAGAGATCGGACGATAGATGGCGCTATAACTGTTAAAAAGCTTTAAAACCATACATTTCCTATGGTACATTGCCTGGTACAATTCTCTGGACTCTCTAGATCAGTAATTATCAGAAAAAGTTGAACTACTTCATTTGGATGGCTATAATAGGGTCACTTCAAAATGTGGCCTTGACCAAGTGTCCCCGAAAGCTTATATCTTTTAAGATGCTCAGATCTTCTTAAAAACAAGTCAGAACATGTGAAATATCACTCTGAACAAGCATGAAAAATTTCAGACAGATCGGACAAAATTTGACTCTATAACAGTTTAAAAAGACGAAAATAATATGAATACAATGGCATATTAAGCCAATAAGTGGTATTTTACTGCCCCCTGCTGTTTAAAATAGTTATTTTGTCATATTGTTTCTATAATTCATATTTAGACTTTATAAAATCATTATTTTAACATTTACAATTACATTTAGTCAAAATCCGTCTGTTAAAGTATTGTGTGTGTGTGTGTGTGTGTGTGTGTGTGTGTGTGTGTGTGTGTGTGTGTGTGTGTGTGTGTGTGTGTGTGTGTAAGCATGCATTATGGAGTTAACATGGAAAGACTGGTTTGCTTTAGTGCAGAAAGCTGGTGAAAATCATGAAGATTAAACTGAAACTGAGCCAATAATGGTCTTCTAGTGCCCTCTGCTGGCCATTCTACTTATTAATGAAGTCTTTTGAAATGTGCTTTTGAATTCATAATTAGACATTAAAAAATCACTTATATAACAATAACTATTATAACACAATCAGATTTTGTCAGTGTTTATCACTTCATTTGCACTGACACTTCACATACTTGCTAGTAATTTGGTAAATCATGGTAAATCACGCTAGAAACATTGTAAATCATAGTAAATAATACTAGAATGTGGTGTATCAAGGTAAATCATGCTAGAATCCTGTTATGTCATTCTACAACGTGGTATATCATGGTAAATCATTGTAAACTATGCTAGAACAGGGTAAATCATGGTACACCAAGTTTATCATGATAAACTTTGGTAAATCATGCTAGAATGTGGCATATCATGGTAAACCATGCTAGAACATGGTAAATCAAGGTAAACTAAGATAAATTCATGGTAAACTATGCCAGAACAGGGTAAATCATGGTAAACCATGGTAAATCATGATAAACTATGGTAAATCATGCTAGAATGTGGAAAATCATGGTAAATCATGCTAGAACATGGTAAATCAAGGTAAACTAAGATGAATTCATGGTAAATCATGGTAAACCATGGTAAATCATGGTAAACCATGGTAAATCATGATAAACTATGGTAAATCATGCTAGAATGTGGTATATCATGGTAAATCATGCTAAAACATGGTAAATCAAAGTAAATTAAGATAAAATCATGGTAAACTATGCTAGAACATGGTAAATAATGGTAAACCATGGTAAATCATGATAAACTGTGGTAAATCATGCTAGAATGTGGTATATCATGGTAAATCGTGCTAGAACATGGTCTTTTCCATCTATTATGTCAGTGGTTACATGCTTGCTAAATAAAACTTTATAACTTTTGATGCTTAAAAACCTTAAAGACCTTAAAAGCTTGAACCCCGATAAATGCTGCTTGCAGCTTTAATTATTAGGGGTTCAAGCACGAAGTGCTGAAACCCTATTGTAATTGTACTGATTTTTATTATTATTATTATTATTATTTTTCCGCCATAAAACGCATCGTGCAGCCAAAACCGTAAGGCCTAGAGACTTGAAACTTGGCCAGATGGTAGTACTATTGCTCGCTACTCAGATACACAGACTCAGACCAATCGGCCCATAGGTGGCGCTATAGCAATCAAAAACGCGAAACTGCTCATAACTCATAGTTCGTTAATCGTAGACTCAAGTGTCCTATATCATTGGAATCCTTGGGTCAAGAAGGACAAAATGTATATCTCCGATTTCAATTCCGTCATGATCGATTTTTCACCATTTTGAATTTGTCAAAAACCTACTTTTGTGAACTAGTCCTAGGTTTTTCGTCCGATCAGAATCAAACCAGTGCAGAAATGTTCTCTGGAGTCTGAAGATCAATAATTATCAAAAAAAGTTGAAATTTCGATTCACGGTTGCTAAGGGGCGCCAAATTGTTCGAAGTGGGTGGAGCCAATTTTACAAAAATGGCTATAACTCGTCAATGGAATGAGATATCTTTACCAAATTTGGAACACCTGTGTTTGAGATTAATGTTTGGTCACGTGCAAAAAATCGTGACGATTGGCCACTAGGGGGTGCTATAACAGGACAAAAATGGCTATAACCACCTGACCGTTAGTCCGATTGACTTGAAAATTGGTATGCAGTGTCTTGGTCCAAGGTGCCATGTATGTCTATAAGGACATTGGTGTATCTCAAAAAACATGGCCGCCATCGGCCAATGAAGTTTGAGCACCTATTAGACAAGGTTAACAGAGGCCGATCGGAGCGAAACTCGGTGGGCATGTTCGGCTCAAGCCCCTAGAGGTCTGTAAGAATTTTGAAAGAAATTGGCCACTAGTTGGCGCTAACGAGTTTTATGGCTCTGTAATCACGTGGTGTTACACTTATCATCACAAAATGCATATCATCTGATAGATCTGCTCATGCTGAACAACTTTGCCTCAAGAACCATCGCTGTCAATCAAACCGGTCATTTAATATTCATGAATATGTTAAAAACCTACTTTTGCGAACTAGTCCCTGGTTTTTCGCCCGATCGGAACCAGACCAGTCTAGGACAATTCTCTGGACTCTCTAGATCAATAATTATCGAAAAAAAGTTGAACTTTTGCATTTGGGTGGCTGTAATAGGGTAATTTAGAAAAGGGGCGTGGCAAAATACACTAAAATGCCTATAAATCATCAATGAAAACTCAGAACTTCACAAAAATTGGTGAGCATATGTGACATAACATCATTAACAAGCATGCCAAATTTTATGGAGATCGGACCAAAGGTGGCGCTATAACTGTTAAAAAGCTTTAAAACCATACATTTCCCATGGTAAACTGCCTGTATTGGCTGTAAATGGTCTTTTCCGTCTCTTATGTCAGTTGTTAAATGCTTGCTAAATAAAACTTAATGTCTTTTGATGCTTGTGTGCTTAAAGGCCTTAAAGGCCTTAACTGCTTGAACCCCGATAAATGCTGCTTGCAGCTTTAATTATTATTATTATTCTTCTGCCGTAAAACGCATCGTGCAGCCCAAACCGTAAGGGCTAGAGCATTGAAACTTTGCCAGATGGTAGTACAAAAATCGAGGAGAGGTTTAGAGATTATGACCCCGATTGGCCCATAGGTGGCGCTATAGCAACCAAAAGCGCGAAACAGCTCATAACTCCTAGACCGTTTGTCGTAGACTCAAGTGTCTTATATCATTGGAAAGCTGGACGCCTGACGAACAAAACGTATATCTCCGATTTCATTTCCGCCATGATAGATTTTCCGCCATTTTGAATTTTGTCAAAAATCTACTTTTGCGAACTAGTCTGTGGTTTTTTGCCCTATCGGAACCAAACCAGTGCAGAAATGTTCTCTGGAGTCTGAAGATCAATAATTGTCAAAAATTGTCGAAATTTTTATTCATGGTCGCTAGGGGGCATAAAATGAACATTGTGGGAGGAGCCTATTTGACTAAAATGGCTATAACTCAAAAAGTAAATGAGATAGCTTAACCAAACTTGATACACATGTGTATGGGTTCCGTCTGGGGTCACAGTAAAAAAATTGCGTCGATTGGCCTCATGGTGGCGCTATAAAACAATAAAAACGTATAGACACCTGACCGTTTTTCCGAATGACTTGAAATTTGGTATGCGGTGTCTTGGCCCAAGGGGCCATGTACGTCTAAAAGGATATTGGCGTATCTCGAAAAACATGGCCGCCATTGGCCAATGAGGTTTGAGCACCTATTAACGAAGTCCGATCGGAACGAAACTCGGTGGGCATGTTCGGCTCAAGCCCCTAGAGGTCTGTAAGAATTTTGAAAGAAATCAGCCACTAGTTGGCGCTAACGAGTTTTAAGGCTCTGTAATCACGTGGTGTTACACTTATTGTCACAAAATGCATATAATCTGATAGATCTGCTCATGCTGAACAACTTTGCCTCAAGAACCATTGCTGTCAATCAAACAGTTCATTAAATATTCATGAATATGTTAAAAACCTACTTTTGCGAACTAGTCCTAGGTTTTTCACCCGATCAGAACCAGACCAGTCTAGGACAATTCTCTGGACTCTCTAGATCAATAATTATCAAAAAAAAGTTGAACTTTTGCATTTGGGTGGCTGTAATAGGGTCATTTATAAAATGGGTGTGCCAAAATACACTCAAAAGCCTATAAATCACAAATAAAAACTCAGAACTTCACGAAAATTGGTGTGCATATGTGACATAACATCATTAACAAGCATGCCAAATTTTATAGAGATCGGACGATAGATGGCGCTATAACTGTTAAAAAGCTTTAAAACCATACATTTCCTATGGTACATTGCCTGGTACAATTCTCTGGACTCTCTAGATCAGTAATTATCAGAAAAAGTTGAACTACTTCATTTGGATGGCTATAATAGGGTCACTTCAAAATGTGGCCTTGACCAAGTGTCCCCGAAAGCTTATATCTTTTAAGATGCTCAGATCTTCTTAAAAACAAGTCAGAACATGTGAAATATCACTCTGAACAAGCATGAAAAATTTCAGACAGATCGGACAAAATTTGACTCTATAACAGTTTAAAAAGATGAAAATAATATGAATACAATGGCATATTAAGCCAATAAGTGGTATTTTACTGCCCCCTGCTGTTTAAAATAGTTATTTTGTCATATTGTTTCTATAATTCATATTTAGACTTTATAAAATATTTATTTTAACATTTACAATTACATTTAGTCAAAATCCGTCTGTTAAAGTATTTGTGTGTGTGTGTGTGTGTGTGTGTGTGTGTGTGTAAGCATGCATTATGGAGTTAACATGGAAAGACTGGTTTGCTTTAGTGCAGAAAGCTGGTGAAAATCATGAAGATTAAACTGAAACTGAGCCAATAATGGTCTTCTAGTGCCCTCTGCTGGCCATTCTACTTATTAATGAAGTCTTTTGACATGTGCTTTTGAATTCATAATTAGACATTAAAAAATCACTTATATAACAATAACTATTATAACACAATCAGATTTTGTCAGTGTTTATCACTTCATTTGCACTGACACTTCACATACTTGCTAGTAATTTGGTAAATCATGGTAAATCACGCTAGAAACATTGTAAATCATAGTAAATAATACTAGAATGTGGTGTATCAAGGTAAATCATGCTAGAATCCTGTTATGTCATTCTACAACGTGGTATATCATGGTAAATCATTGTAAACTATGCTAGAACAGGGTAAATCATGGTAAACCAAGTTTATCATGATAAACTTTGGTAAATCATGCTAGAATGTGGCATATCATGGTAAACCATGCTAGAACATGGTAAATCAAGGTAAACTAAGATAAATTCATGGTAAACTATGCCAGAACAGGGTAAATCATGGTAAACCATGGTAAATCATGATAAACTATGGTAAATCATGCTAGAATGTGGAAAATCATGGTAAATCATGCTAGAACATGGTAAATCAAGGTAAACTAAGATGAATTCATGGTAAATCATGGTAAACCATGGTAAATCATGGTAAACCATGGTAAATCATGATAAACTATGGTAAATCATGCTAGAATGTGGTATATCATGGTAAATCATGCTAAAACATGGTAAATCAAAGTAAATTAAGATAAAATCATGGTAAACTATGCTAGAACATGGTAAATAATGGTAAACCATGGTAAATCATGATAAACTGTGGTAAATCATGCTAGAATGTGGTATATCATGGTAAATCATGCTAGAACATGGTCTTTTACATCTATTATGTCAGTGGTTACATGCTTGCTAAATAAAACTTTATAACTTTTGATGCTTAAAAACCTTAAAGACCTTAAAAGCTTGAACCCCGATAAATGCTGCTTGCAGCTTTAATTAGGGGTTCAAGCACGAAGTGCTGAAACCCTATTGTAATTGTCCTGATTTTTATTATTATTTTTCTTCTGCCGTAAAACGCATCGTGCAGCCTAAACCGTAAGTGCTGGAAATGTGAAACTTTGCCAAATGGTAGTACAAAAATCGAGGAGAGGTTCAGAGAGTATGACCCCGATTGGCCCATAGGTGGCGCTATAGCAACCAAAAGCGCGAAACTGCTCATAACTCCTAGACCATATGTCGTAGACTCAAGTGTCTTATATCATTGGAAAGCTGGAACACTGAAGAACAAAACGTATATCTCCGATTTCATTTCCGGTATGCAAATTTTTCCGCCATTTTGAATTTTGTCAAAAACCTACTTTTGCGAACTAGTCCTAGGTTTTTCGTTCGATCGGAACCAAACCAGTGCAGAAATGTTCTCTGGAGTCTGAATATCAATAATTATCGAAAAAAAGTTGAAATTTCGATTCTCGGTCGCTAGGGGGCGCAAAACTATTGTTGTGGGAGGAGCCTATTTTACTAAATGGGCTACAACTCAAGATGTAAATGAGGTATCTTCACCAAACTCGGTCCACATGTGTAGGAGTTTAATCTTGGGTCACAGTAAAAAAATCGCGACGATTGAACACTAGGTGGCGCTATAACATGAAAAAAACATGAAAAGGGCTATGACGACCTGACCGTTAGTCCGATTGACTTGAAAATTGGTATGCAGTGTCTTGGTCCAAGGTGCCATGTATGTCTATGAGGACATTGGCGTATCTCAAAAAACATGGCCGCCATCGGCCAATGAAATTTGAGCACCTATTAGACAAGGTTTACGGAGGCTGATCGGAACAAAACTCGGTAGGCATGTTCGACTCATGGCCCTAGAGGTCTGTAAGAATTTTGAAAGAAATCGGCCACTAGTTGGCGCTAACGAGTTTAATGGCTCTGTAATCACGTGGTGTTACACTTATTGTCACAAAATGCATACCATTTGATAGATCTCCTCTTGTTGAACAACTTTGCCTCAAGAACCATTGCTCTCAATCAAACCGTTCATTAAATATTCGTAATTATGTTAAAAACCTACTTTTGCGAACTAGTCCCTGGTTTTTCGCCCGATCAGAACCAAACCAGTCTAGGACAATTCTATGGACTCTCTAGGTCAATAATTATCAAAAAAAAGTTGAACTTTTGCATTTTTCGCATGGGTATATTGGGTCATAAAGAAAATGGGCGTGGCAAAATGCACTCAAAAGCCTATAAAACCTAAACGAAAACACAGAACTTCACAAAAATGTATGCGCATATTTGTCATAACATGCTAAAGAAGCCTGGAAATTTGTATGGAGATCGGACCAAAGGTGGCGCTATAACTGTTAAAACACTTTAAAACCATATATTTCCTATGGTAAATTGCCTGTATTGGCTGTGAATGGTCTTTTCCTATGAAAAATTCCATAGGAAATAATTTGATCAAAATGAAATAATTTTCATATAATAATGTTCATGACTCTTAATAAGCATGAAACATTTCAGACAGATCAGACAAAATTTGCCTCTATAACAGTCAAAAAGGTAAAAATTATATAACATGTCATTAAGCCAATAAGTGGTATTTTACTGCTTTTATTCATGCCTGGTGTAAAAATTAGGACTAGTACTATTATACAAAAGTTGAGAGTACAGAACATTAGGAACTTTAGACACAGAGATATTTCTTATAAAATAAAGCAGAGAGACAATCCTTGAGAGACCAGTGCATTCTTAGTATATTAGCTCTTCTATAACAGTTTAAATTGAGTCGTGTCGATCTGTTCTGGACAAATTATATTTTTCAATCAGTTCTTTTTTTTTTTCTTTACTTGATGCACTCGATTACACCACTGGGCAATAACACACGATTCATCCAATCACTGATTGTGCTGCTGTGACTGACACCCCTGAGAGCCAACAGAAGCGGCATATTCATAAGGCCCGCCCACAGGTCGCGCAGGCGCTGCCGCTGTCAGCATAAACAGAGAATCAGATGAGAACAGATCAAATGAGACACGGAGCATTTCTCCAGAAACTCCTTGCACTAAATGATAATCATAATCTATCGAGAACTGTGATTGTGTGCACTTGTAAACTTTGGATGCTTCAGCCTGGAGTGTTGTCGTCAGAGAGAGGTGAAGTGGAAATCGGAGTAAAGATTTAGTGGATCCCAGAGCGGTAATCTTTATTGAATAGTCTTTTTTTTATTGAATATGTGATGCAATCTCGTTTTGGTGAGTGACATTTTTTTATCATATGTTATCTTATGAAAGATATGTCAATTTCAGAAATGATTTGATATGAGCTTAGTGTAGGCCGCACAGCGCGAGCTGAACTAATTAGCCGTAGGCTAAAGCTATCACGTATAACAATGATCATTGTGTCATGAGTTGAGACAATGGGTTTTATTCATGAAACACGAGCAGAACGAATTTTTGTGTAAATCGTGTGTAAAGTGGTTCTGACGTAAATTTTCGGATTCATTAAAATGTTCGTATTTTCCAAACGTTAGTTGGTACGAAAGAGATCTACACCTGCTCCAGCCACGCGTAAATAGTGCGTTTAACATCCGAACGTTTTGCTCATTAATAAGGCTGCATTTTAATTCACCTTAATCGTGTACATATTTACACAGCATTTTGAAAAAATATTAGGTAACACTTTACAATACGGGTGCACTAATCTGCATTAATTCATATTTAACTAATGCACAGATAATCATGTGTTAATGTATGACTCATGAAGAACTAAACCATTAATTAATGATTACTGCATCAGCAACTAATAAAGATTCTAAATGATTAATAGATTAAGTAATATATGAATTGTTATTAATTAAATGTGTCAATGTATTAATTAATTAATAACTTATTTTATTAACTAGTGTAAATGAATGCGTTAAAGGAGAACTTGGTAACTTTTTTAACTTAATAAAACTGTCTAGAAATCATTTGGATGGTTAAACAACCTGTTCTGGTGATATTGGTGACTTTCCCCGCTCCCCCCAGCGTTCCCAGGCGGAAAACCAACCTTGCAACTTGCGCACTGCCGTCCCGGCAAAGTGAAATTGGAAGTCTCGTGAGAAGCGAGAACTAGAACGAGAACGAGCGCGAAACACAAATTGCTTTACGGCAATTCGACATAAACACACACGCATGTATGATGTATTACCAGATTACCCACCTCGGTAGACATAGCTCCACGCGATACAGTTGGCTTGCTCCGATCAAAACAAACGCACATGAGCAGCGGTAGAGAGGGGGAGGAGGCCGCCGCAAGTGAGTTTTTTACGACTGTGTTGTGAAATATACGCCCCCCCACAGCTGTAGGGGGAGCTCGTGGGGAAAACATGCGACAACAAAAGGGAAAATCAGCGAAGAAGTGACTAGAGTTCGCTAGAGTTACAGAGTTCTCCTTTAATTACCACAGTTGGTCAAAGCAATGTACTTCAACTTCCAGTTGTCTGCTTTAATTAATCATAACTAATGATTTGCAAATGCATCATTATGTTATGACTTTACTTGTTGAGGCACATGACTATTAACTAATTGTTAAGTAATATGCCATTTATGGGTTTTGACAGTTTGCACATGCAGTGAATGTAATGTCGGTGAACGTGTTTGAAGGATGGGGTGAGTTGGGCTGCACACAAATATCAGCACACCAGAATCTGAACTCCTGAAGCTGTTATACTGTGTTTACACTGGACGAGACCAGCTGTCTACACCTGGACATGACAGACCATCGCAAGTCCATTAGTCCTTCGTAACAGAACTAGCACAAGAGCTCAGAGTACGTCAGTAATAGAGTGTGGCATCGGTTTACTGACTGGGTTTTGTCGTGTAGTGTCGCGACGCATCCAGTGTAGTATCACTGACTATAATGGACGTTCTATTGTCTTTGTCCAGTCTAGACACAGTGTTATGAACTAGCAGCGCTCAACCACATGTTCTCAGTGTATGTTAACCTGACATAGTCCTGTGCCATGAACAACAAAGTTCATCGGACTCAGTGAAATCTTGGTTGTACATGGTTGGAAATTGAAATCCATGGCTTAGTGTGGATGTCAAAACCAAAATGGCATATTACTTAACAATTAGTTAATAGTCATGTGCCTCAACAAGTAAAGTCATAACATAATGATGCATTTGCAAATCATTAGTTAATGATTAATTAAAGCAGACAACTGGAAGTTGAAGTACATTGCCTTGACCAATTGTGGTAAGTAACGCATTGATTTAGACTTTTAGTTAATAAAATAAGTTATTAATGAATTAATACATTATGACACATTTAATTAATAACAATTCATATATTACTTTATATTAATCATTTAGAATCTTCATGATGCAGTAATCATTAATTAATGGTTTAGTTCTTCATGAGTCATACATTAACACATGATTATCTGTGCATTAGTTAAGCATGAATTAATGGTTATTAGTGCACCCGTATTGTAAAGTGTTACCAAATATTATATATAGTAATTACATACGGTTTTTCTTTTTACACTGCAAAAAATGCTGTTCTTACTTAGTATTTTTGTGTTGTTTCCAGTCCAAAAATCTAAAAATTCTTAAATCAAGAAGCATTTACTAGAGAAGTAAAACTACATAAGAAATTATTTTTTGTTTTCAGATAAACAGTAAGTAACTTAAGTAATTTTTGCTTAAAACAAGCTAAATTATCTGCCAGTGC
This sequence comes from Leuciscus leuciscus, assembly GCF_965113295.1. Classification (NCBI taxonomy): domain Eukaryota; kingdom Metazoa; phylum Chordata; class Actinopteri; order Cypriniformes; family Leuciscidae; genus Leuciscus; species Leuciscus leuciscus. The sequence goes on along the minus strand of NC_138742.1, from coordinate 35,917,843 downwards.
AGTAAGAAAAAAAAACTTAATTCAAAAAAACTTAATAAAAACATAATCTTAAAACAAGATTATTTTTCTTACTGCACTGGCAGATAATTTAGCTTGTTTTAAGCAAAAATAACTTAATATACTTTCTGTTTATCTGAAAACAAACTATAATTTCTTATGTAGTTTTACTTCTCTAGTAAATGCTTCTTGATTTAAGAATTTTTAGATTTTTGGACTGGAAACAACACAAAAATACTAAGTAAGAAATGCATTTTTTGCAGTGTACTTTTATTACGACAGCCAGTAATTACGAGAGCCATCTGCAAACGGAACAAAAGTCCGCAAGTTTTTTTTATTTAATTTTTTTATTCAAGCTGTTTATTCTTTTACAAGTCCGCAAGTCACAAATAATGCAGTCAAGCTTCATGTCAAACCATTTTCTTTTCACTTCTAGGACTGTTCGATTAACAGATGAAACTCCATTAACTGCATCTATGCTGCCAAGCTTCCTTTTTTTTAGGCCTGATACGCCACTATGTACGCTTGAAAACAAAATGTGGCGTTTTGAATGAACTTCTGATAATAAACTTCAATTTCTGCATCTGAGAAATTTCTCTTCTTCATTCGTTTTTGAGAAGACAAGTTGAAATCCTTCGTTTGGTGTCATAATATGATGCCCATATAGCCTATAGTTTTCAGTCGGTTTTAATGGGCGGGATTTATGGTAATTTAGAGAATGAGCGTGCACACGCGTCCCATTTACAACTGATTGGAATTCATTAACACACACACACACACACACACACACACACACACACACACACACACACACACACACACACACACACACATTTCACTATCACATCTGACGTTTACGAAGTATTTCTGAATCAGGAGAAGAATTTTCGGGAATGTCGCCTTTACGCGCAAATCACTCACATATTTACTCGTATATTTACGATTTCATGAATGAGACCCATTGAGTGATTAATGAGTGTCTGTGTTAAGTAACTGTCGAAAAGTTCGATTAATGTGTCATTTGAACTGCGCATGTATATGATTTGTTACTGAAATGTTGAATCAGAAATGAATTATTGTACGTTTGCCTTGTGTTTTCCAAGGCTGCGTTTTCTTTTTCTCTGTTTTTTTTCCTATGTGAACGTGATCGGCAAGTGAGATCCTGTTTTGTGCCATAAATAATCCTGTGGAGGTGAATCGCCTGCCTATTGAATACAATTAAATATGCACAAATGGCTAGCTGACCAGTGCCCATGGACCGGTTTCCACTTTGAACCATAATTTGAAACCATCAACTGGTAGGATAATTACAATTTTCTTTTGTTTTTCGGACTCACAGGACTTTTAATTTGTGAAATAAATTTATTTATTTTTACATCTGAAATGGAGAGACTTCAACTGATCGAGAGAAGTCTGAACAACTCTTTAAACTGAATCATTTGATTCACGAACTCTGGTCAGCTACGTCGTTATTCATGTTGTTGAACATACTATTTTACTATACAAAGATAAGGTGGTTAATTGGAAGGAATGATGAATCACATTGTCTTTTGAGTCAAATCCGATATCGGATTACTAGTATTTCTTTCGTCAACAAAAATTATAACTAAATATTGTCATCAACGAACCACGTGACGAAAACGAGACGCAACGTAAACGCTGGTCATGTGACAATAACTATAATTAAATGTATAATGCAATATTGTTGACGAATAAAAACGAGACTAAATGTGGTTTTACAAAATAAAAACTATGTTAAAATGTCTCTTCATTTTCGTTGACCAAAACGAGATGAAATGTTATGACGCTATTTCGTCTTGTTTAGTCACATTATTATTATTATTATTATTATTTTGCAGTATTTCTGTTTCCCGTGTCTCACTTCAGGGGCTGCATCAGGGCGCACTGCGCAGACGACGTCACTTCCTCAAGCCCCACTCGCGGCATTATTTAGAAGATGCAGCTGCGGTGAGTTAGCGTAAACGACAACAAACAAAGTTAAGTCTGACGCCCGTTTCACACATAGGGCCCGATTTTAACGATCTGAAACGCAAGTATCAAGCGCGAAACGCAAGTAACTTTGTGGCCGGGTCTTGGGCGCTGTTGCTATTATACCGGCGGGATAAATTACTCTTGCGCTCAACGCAAATCTAAAATGTGTTGGTCTGCAGTAGCTTCATTACTCATAGGTGTGGTTTGGGCGTAACGTGAAATAAACCAATCAGAGCGTCATCTCACATTCCCTTTAAGAGCAGACGCGCTTATTCTATAGCGGATTCCTATTATAACGGTGGATTTGCCAGACGCGCGCCAGCAGCGGTTCACAGCCGAGGAGACCGACGTTCTCGTCAGGGCCGTAAAACACAGAGAAGTGACATTGGGGATGGAGAAACACACCCAAATTAACTTCGATTAAACAGACGTATGATAATTTGGGTAAATGTGTAAACTAGAAGTATGCTTTTATAATTTATCTATCTATCTATCTATCTATCTATCTATCTATCTATCTATCTATCTCTATCTATCTATCTATCGTAATGTATGATTTGCAAAAATGAAAACGGCTGCTTCTGTGTGAGAGAATCAAAGTGTATGTGCGTTGTGCACACGCTACATTGATTATGGCCAAGCATGCGCCCTTAAAATAGCATAAGAATAACATGTGCAACGCGCCACTGACTTTAAACTAGATTTTTTCAGTTAGTGGCGGAATTGTTTTCTAAACGTGCAAAATAGCATGAGGGAACGTTTGCGCCGGAACACGCCTCCTCTTTGCGCTGAACCGCCCCCGGGAGCGCAAGTGTATTTCTTAGTTAACCGACGTGCGTCTGTGGAGGGAAAAGTCCGCTGTGCGCGGGTGCAAAATAGGAATGATACATGCGTCGGTGTACAAAGTCAATTGCGCTGGGTGCAAGATAGGGCCCATACTCCGTGTGCAGTGCATATGCGGTGCAGGAGCAGCACTCGCTATAGTGCTTTCACATATGCTGCGTTTGCAGTGCGTAACTGATCCACGGCTGAACCACAAACACATACTCACTATTTTTATTTCAAATCCAGAAGTTATCAAATACTTTTATTTTAAAAAAGTTTTGTCAGCATTACGATTCTCTTTGTACACACATACTCTTTAATGGTCGTAATTCACTTTTAAGCACAATTTAAACAATGTATTCAATGCACTACTTCTATCTAGATTTATTAGCAAGTGGTAAAATATTTAGCCATATAGTTATATTAAAATGACAAATATTTTAAATTAAAACTTAAAATTGACAAAAACAACCAACTCTCATGCCTTTTCTTTTGCATTTAAATTAATACAGTAAATCTTGGATGTCAGAAAGAACTTGTTTTTCAACCTCCACGAATGAGACGAGTGTTACTTTTCTGTTCACTATTTTCGCTATTTTTCCATAGTGATACACTATATTCACTGGGTTAAATAGAATTGCATTTCTAAAAAGAGACTAAAATACAATTTTCATTGACTAAAACTAGACTAAGGGCGCTTTCACACTTGGTTCGATTGCCTGTTCCTAACCCGAGTTCGATTGCTCCCCCCCTGCCCCCGATGGACTTGTGTTCACATATTATTTGTATCCGAACCGCAGTATGCTTGTGTCATCAAGTTGCAGCTGGTGCGTAATCGTGTTGCTTGGTAACCGCTATGAATGAAAAGGCGTCAAAATGGATAGAATTGCTCGCTTCACATTTGTTCTTTTGTTTTGTTTGAAAAAAATCGTTCCAAAGACAGCGGGCTGTCCGCCGAAGACAATTTTTGCGGAGGCAGCCAGAAATCATCTCTCTGCTTGCAGTGCGTCAATCCCGCTTTTCATCAAGTTAAGTGTATACATGACGAGAATAATTCCTGTTAGTGATCCAGAGCGCGATCCATTTAGACGCCGACAAACTTTATTGCTGCGGATAAAACAATAAACCTCCGCAGAAGCATTCCAGAGGTACTCCGCGAGGAACAAAACATGTTCCAAACATAAAACAGGCTATAACCACCTGACCGTTAGTCCAATTGACTTGAAAATTGGTATGCAGTGTCTTGGTCCAAGGTGCCATGTATGTCTATGAGGACATTGGTGTATCTCAAAAAACATGGCCGCCATCGGCCAATGAAGTTTGAGCAACTATTAGACAAGGTTAACGGAGGCTGATCGGAACGAAACTTGATGGACATTTTTGGTTTGTTAAATAAAACTTAATAACTTTTGATGCTTTTGTGCTTAAATGCCTTAAAGGCCTTAACTGCTTGAACCCCGATAAATGCTGCTTGCAGCTTTAATTAGGGGTTCAAGCATGAAATGCTGAAACCCTATTGTAATTGTAAGGATTCGTAAAACGCATCGTGCAGGACAAACCGTAAGGCCTAGAGACTTGAAACCTGGCCAGATGGTAGGCCTCAATTTGGGGACAACCTATCAGAGTATGACCCCGATTGGCCCATAGGTGGCGCTACAGCAACCAAAAGTTCAAAATCGCTCATAACTCTTAGACCATTTGTCCCAGGATCAAGTGTCTTATATCGTTGGAATCCTTGGCTCAAGGCGGACAAAATGGCTATCTCCGATTTGGATGTAGGCAGGGAAAATTTTCTGCTATGTCGAATTTTGTCCAAAACCTACTTTTGCGAACTAGTCCCTGGTTTTTCGCCCGATCGGAACCAAACCAGTCTAGGACAATTCTCTGGACTCTCTAGATCAATAATTATCGAAAAAAAGTTGAACTTTGGCATTTGGGTGGCTGTAACAGGGTCATTTAGAAAAGGGGCGTGGCAAAATACACTAAAAAGCCTATAAATCCCAAATGAAAACTCAGAACTTCACCAAAATTGATGAGCATATGTGTCCGAACATGGTGAGGAAGCATGCAGAGTTTCATGGAGATCGGACCATAGGTGGCGCTATAACTGGCAAAAAGCCTTCATTCTTATTAGGGGTTCAAGCATGAAATGCTGAAACCCTATTGTAATTGTAAGGATTCGTAAAACGCATCGTGCAGGACAAACCGTAAGGCCTAGAGACGTGAAACCTGGCCAGATGGTAGGCCTCAATTTGGGGACAACCTATCAGAGTATGACCCCAATTGGCCCATAGGTGGCGCTACAGCAACCAAAAGTACTAAATCGCTCACAACTCTTAGACCGTTTGTCCCAGGATCAAGTGTCTTATATCGTTGGAATCCTTGGCTCAAGGCGGACAAAATGGCTATCTCCGATTTGCTCGCCCTTCAGGCGCCAATTTCGAGTAAATTGCATTTTTTTGAAAAACCTATTTTTGCAAACTTCTCCTAGGTTTTTGGCCCGATTGGAACCAAACCACTGCAAGAATATTCTCAGGAGTCTGACAATCAATAATCATCCAAAAAATTCAAAATTTCAATTAACGGTTGATAAGGGGAACCAAAATATTTGATGGCACCAGGGCCACTTTTACTAAAACGGTTATAAATTGTGAACGGAAAGAGATTTTTTTGCTAAACTTGGCATACATCTTCCTGAGCTCAGTCTGAGATCACTTGAAAAAAATCACAAAAATTGGCCACTAGGTGGCGCTATAAAACGGTTATAACTTGTGAACGGAAAGAGATATTTTCGCAAAACTTGGGACACATGTTCATGAGCTCATTCTGAGGTCACGTGAAAAAAATCACGGCAATTGGCCACTTGGTGGCGTTATAAAATGGTTATAACTTGTGAGCGGAAACAGATATTTTCGCTAAACTTGGGACACATGTTCATAAGCTCAATCTGAGTTGACATGAAAAAAATCGTGAGAATTGGCCACTTGGTGGCGCTATAACAGTAAAAAAATCATGAAAATAGCTATAAGCGCACCCAACCGTTAGTCTACTGAAAATTGGCACGCAGTGTCTTTGTCCAGGGTGCCATATGGCGCTTTTCCACTGCATGGTACGGTACGGTTCGGTTCGGTATGGCACGCTTTGGCGCTTTTCCACTGCATGGTACGGTACGGCTCGGTATGGCACGCTTTGGCGCTTTTCCACTGCATGGTACGGTACGGCTCGGTTCAGTACGGCTCACTTATGACGCATTTCCACTGCATGGTACGGTACGGTACGGCTCGCTTCGGCTCGCTTTAAATGGTACCACCTCTGTTGAGGTTCCAAGCGTACCGTACCGATACTAAAATGTGACGTGAAAACACTGCAGATCACTGATTGGTCAGACAGAATCATCACTACCAGCGTCATTGTATTTACAACACGAGACACTAAACCCGCTAGATTTAAATAGCCAGTAGACAACAGCCAACGCTGTAGCGCCTGTTTTAAAAGTATTTGATTAAAAAAAAGAGTATAAACTTAAAAAAATAAATGGCTGAATCGTGGTCAGTGGACGAGGTGCAGACGTTCCTCTTGTTGGTTGCCGAGGAGCGGATGGGGAAACCCAGAATGAAAAATTCGCATTTAATATGATGATGTCATGGTAGTAGAGACGGCAACTATAACGATCAGTCACACCCACTTTGAAGTGGTACTAACTGCAGTGGAAAAGCAACCGAGCTAAAGCGAACCGAACCGTGCCGTACCGAGCCGAGTCGTACCACGCAGTGGAAAAGCGAAGCGAGCCGAACCGTTCCGAACCGAGCCGTACCATGCAGTGGAAAAGCGCCAATAGTCTATGAGAACATTGGTGTATCTCAAAAAACTCAGTATACGTCATTGGCACAATGCCTTGAAGGAGCCTTATAAGTTTCAAGCCCGTGTTTTTTTCACAGGAGTGACCTCCTAAGACTCCTGAATCCTTGCAGAGTCCAACAATACCAAACATGCCAGGTTTCGCCTTATGGTTTTTGTAAGTGTCATTTAGAGCTTTAAAAAATTGTGGTTATCTTCAAAGCCGTTAGTCCGATCGAGACAACAACAAAAAAACAAAGGAAATTTGAAAACATAGGTAAATAGCTAAACAATAACACCAAAATGTTAAAATTATGATAGGAACTGACAAAAAAAAAAAAAAAAAAAATCCAATCAATTTCACCCATGAATCATTTTAATGCTCTCACATGTTTGAAACGAACAATGATGGATTGTGATGAAATTTGTTTTGAATTGGGACTGGCAAATCCCCGTCCATACTGTCAATGACCGTTCGCAAAGACCCGCCCACTTTAGTTACTGTTGCTATGTCTGACAAGCGACGCCACTCTCACACCACACCAAGTTCTCACACAGTGAAAAATACATTGCGGATCAGAGAAAAGACTGCGCGCTGACAGACAAGTACTTTTGATATGAAACAAAGTCTCACCTTTCAAATGTAGTAATTTTTTAGAGACATTTAAACAATAAATACCGTTTTGTGACTCTTTAATGTGTCTGACAGATCGCTGTAGACTCGAGGCTCAGTTAAAGCTGCTTGTGAACTGATCATCTCTTCCTTCTAGTTAATTTATAGCATTAAAATAAACATGAATGAACATAAAAGGAATGTTGTTTTAAAGTGCTAAGACGTCAGTACACTTTGTTTTTCAAATTTAAATCCTCCAATGTTAATCTACTAACTCTCCTGACTGCTTTGTTGGACAAAATGGCGGATTATGTTGCACAAAGGAAAGCTCGGAAAATCCCGCTATAATGTAAGAGAGCATCTTTTTTATGTATTTAGACCTAGGCCTAACAATGTGTTATGGTGTGCTGTCACCAGTGTTTTTTTTTGTTGGTTTTTTGTTTTGTTTTTGGTGAGCGTAGGCTACTCCTGATTTTGTTAGTCATCTCATCTCTTATATGCTGTGTATGATCATATGATTTTTCATGGTAGCCTACTCGCGGACATTGCGTCATCAATGTCATCAATTGCGTCATCAAGGGGCCCGCCTTGATAATCCTACTTAAGGGCCCGGTGTTGGCTCGTTACGCCACTGAATATAATAGTCTAAACTCCTTATCAAAATTACATATTTACAACAAATCTGACACATATATATGGGCACACTTTGAGTACTACTAATATAAGTGGTGGAGATCAGGCAAGACTATAAGAAGACTCAGGCAAAAAGGTGCTATAACTGTAAAAACGCTTTAAAACCATATATTTCCTATGGTAAACTGCCTGTATTGGCTGTAAATTTACTTTTTCATCTATGATGGCAGTTGTTAAATGCTAAATAAAACTTAATGTCTTTTGATGCTTGTGTGCTTAAAGGCCTTAAAGGCCTTAACTGCTTGAACCCCGATAAATGCTGCTTGCAGCTTTAATTTTTATTATTATTATTATTTTTCTTCTCCGCTAAAACGCATCGTGCAGCCCAAACCGTAAGAGCTGGAACCTTGAAACTTTGTCAGATGGTAGTACAAAAATCGAGGAGAGGTTATCAAAGTATGAGCCCAATTGGCCCATAGGTGGCGCTATAGCAATCAATAGCGCGAAACTGGTCATAACTCCTAGACCGTGTGTCGTAGGCTCAAGTGTCTTATATTAATGGAAAGCTGGAAACCTGAAGTTCAAAATGTATATCTCCGATTTCATTTCCGGTATGCAAATTTTTCCGCTATTTTGAATTTAGTTAAAAACCTACTTTTGCGAACTAGTCCGTGGTTTTTTGCCCGATCGGAACCAAACCAGTGCAGAAATGTTCTATGGAGTCTGAAGATCAATAATTATCGAAAAAAAGTTGAAATTTCTATTCACGGTCGCTAGGGGGTGCAAAATTAACGTTGTGGGAGGAGCCTATTTTACTAAAATGGCTATAACTCAAGAAGTAATTCAGTAAACTTCACCAAACTTGCTACACATGTGTAGGAGGTCAATCTGAGGTCACAGTAAAAAAATTGCGTCGATTGGCCACATGGTGGCGCTATAAAACAAAAAAAACGTATAGACACCTGACCGTTTTTCCGAATGACTTGAAATTTGGTATGCCGTGTCTTGGCCCAAGGGGCCATGTATGTCTAAAAGGATATTGGCGTATCTCGAAAAACATGGCCGCCATAGGCCAATGAGGTTTGAGCACCTATTAACGAAGTCCGATCGGAACGAAACTCATTGGGCATGTTCGGCTCAAGCCTCTAGAGGTCTGTAAGAATTTTGAAAGAAATCGGCCACTAGTTGGCGCTAACGAGTTTTTTGGCTCTGTAATCACGTGGTGTTACACTTATCGTCATAAAATGCATATCATTTGATAGATCTGCTCATGCTCAACAACTTTGCCTCAAGAACCACTAATGTCAATCAAACCATTAATTAATTATTCATGAATATGTTAAAAACCTACTTTTGCGAACTAGTCCCTGGTTTTTTGCCCGATCGGAACCAGACCAGTCTAGGACAATTCTCTGGACTCTCTAGATCAATAATTATCGAAAAAAAGTTTAACTTTTGCATTTGGGTGGCTGTAAAAGGGTAATTTATAAAAGGGGCGTGGCAAAATACACTAAAATGCCTATAAATCCTAAATGAAAACTCAGAACTTCACAAAAATTGGTGAGCATATGTGACATAACATCATTAACAAGCATGCCAAATTTTATGGAGATCGGACCAAAGGTGGCGCTATAACTGTTAAAAAGCTTTAAAACCATATATTACCTATGGTAAATTGCCTGCATTGGCTGTAAATGGTCTTTTTCATCTATAATGTCAGTGTTTACATGCTTGCTAAATAAATTTTAATAACTTTTGATGCTTTTGTGCTTATAAACCTTAAAGGCCTTAACAGCTTGAACCCCGATAAATGCTGCTTGCAGCTTTAATTATTATTATTCTTCCGTTTCTTCCGACTGGGAGTCTATGGCAGCCCATAGAACCGATTGCGGGAAAGTTGTAATGGTTTGACATTCTGATAGAGGACAGTCCCAACATTAAATACACCAATTTTGGTGTGTCTAAGTCATTCCCTCTAGCGCCACCACCTGTCCAAAGTTTCACTTTTATTTTGCTAATAACTTTTGAATCGTAAGTCCAATCAACAAAATTCTTTTTTTCTCTTATTCCTGAGCTCATGCCAATTCGATTGCACCCTATGACGTCATTTTCGTCATAACAATATGGCCGCCATTTTGAATTGTCCTTAAAAGCTACTTTTTCGAACTCGTCCTAGATGGTTTGTCCGATTTGCACGAAAATTGAACCAGATCATCTTCAGGCAGTGCTGACCAAAAGTTATGGAATTCAAATTGATTCGTTAAACCGTTTTCGAAAAACGCTCAAACTAATTTTACGTAGCGCCTGCAAAAACAGTCGTAGGGCTCTATCTCCGCAACGGTTTATCGTATTCAGACCAAACTTGGTACATGTCATCACAGGCATGACCTGAGGCTACATGCTGTGTTTCGGCGCAGCGCCACCTACTGGTCCGGAGATATGGAAAATGGCTATTTTTGCTTATAGCTTTTGAACAGTTTGTCCAAAAATCATAAAATTGGTCTCGTTAGGTTCAAGGCAACATGCCGATTCGACTGATATCCAATTTGACCATATCGGCCATTTTGACTGTCAGCCATTTTGAATTTTGTGCTAAAATGCTGTATTTTATGAACGCATGAACGAATTGTTACGAAACTTGGTATTGGTCATCATCACGATGTCCTGAAGGAACCTGAGAAGTTTCGAAACAGCGCCACCTAGTGGTGAATTTTTTTTCCCAAATGCTTATAACTTTGGGTGTGGTCGACTTATTTTCACGAGACTCATCTCATTAGAGTCCTGAATCGTTGCCGAGTCCCACGATACCAAACATGCTAGGTTTCGCCTTACGGTTTGTGTAGCGTTGTGATTTAGCGCTTAAAAAACATTTGGCTATATCTTCGAAACCGCTAGTCCGATCGAGACGAAACCACCGTCAGAAGTTTGGAAACATAGGTCGATAGCTAAACGCCAATGCCCAAATGCAAAAATATTGATGTTTAGGGGTAGTAAATTCCAATCAAAGTCATGTGTCAGTCATTTTTTACGTGTTTTTTCATATAAATGTCTATAACTCCGAAGCGAATTGAGATATCTTCACCAAAATTGACACACATATGTATGGGCTCACTCTGAAGACACATAAAAAAATGGTGTGACTGAGCCTCTTGGTGGCGCTATAATAGAACAAAACATGAAATTCCCATTGACTTCAATACAGTTTTGTGAAATAAAATGCTATACTAAACAAATGCATTAGTGTAATATTACGAAACTCAGAATGTGCCATCAGCTCCATCCCCTGAAGGTACCCAAAATATTTCGAGACAGCGCCACCTAGTGGTCAAAAGTTATAACAAAATTTCCAAAAAGGCTAATAACTTTTGAATAAATCTGGCTATTGAAATGCCACTGGTCTTAATAGATTCCCTGGGTCAAGCCGAGAACATAGATACCAAGTTTTCCTTATTTGGCCAAACTTCCTGTCCGCCATCTTGATTTTCATTCAAAACCTACTTTTTCGAACTCCTCCTAGACCGTTTGTCCGATTTTCACCAAAATCGAATCGTATCATCTCCAGACTGTGCCGACTAAAAGTTATGGATTTCGTGTTGATAGACGAAACCGTTTTCGTATAGCGCAGCAGCAAAGTTGAGGCATGATGCCAAAAGCACTATTCAGGCTTTATCTCTGAAATCCCTTGAAATATTGACACCAAACTTTGTATGTGTCATTGTCACTTCACTCTGACCACATCACATCAGTTTTGTAACTGCTCCACCTATTGGTCGAAAGTGATAATCCATTAAATCATATTCTGAATTACTTTTTATATGATTTTTCAGCCATTTCGCCTAAAATCCTCTCTAAATGTCTTTAATTGCTCATTGTTGCAGTTGGTCTGACACCTTCAGCCATGTTGGCATATCCTGTCATCTGCTTGCGCTTGGCCCCGATAATTGCTGCTTGCAGCTATATTTATTATTAGGGGCCAAGCACCGAAGGTGCGGGCACCTATTGTAATTGTTCCCGTTCTTATTATTAGGGGCCAAGCACCGAAGGTGCGGGCACCTATTGTTTTCGTTCGCGTTCTTATTATTATTATTCTTCTTCCGCTCTTGGAGTCTATGGCAGCCCATAGAACCGATTGCGGGAAAGTTGTTTTGGTTTGACATTCTGATAGAGGACAGTCCCAACATTAAATACACCAATTTTGGTGTTTCTAAGTCATTCCCTCTAGCGCCACCACCTGTCCAAAATTTCACTTTTATTTTGCTATTAACTTTTGAACCGTAAGGCCAATCAACAAACTTCTTTTTTCCTCTGATTCCTGAGCTCATGACGATTCGATTGCATCCTATGACGTCATTTTCCGTCATTAAAATATGGCCGCCATTTTGAATTACTCTCAAAACCTACTTTTTCGAACTCGTCCTAGACGGTTTGTCCGATTTGCACGAAAATTGAACCAGATCATCTTCAGGCAGTGCTGACAAAAAGTTATTAGAATCTAGTTGATTCGTCAAACCGTTTTCGATAAACGCTCGAACAAATTTTACGTAGCGCTTGCGAAAACAGTCGTAAGGCTGTATCTTCGCAAAGCTTTATCGTATTCAGACCAAACTTGGTATATGTCATCACAAGCATGACCTGAGGCTACATGCTGCGTTTCGGCGCAGCGCCACCTACTGGTCCGGAGATATGAAAAATGGCTATTTTTGCTTATAACTTCTGAACAGTTTGTCCAAAAATCATAAAATTGGTCTCGTTAGATTCAGGGTGACATGCCGAGTCGACTGATATCCAATTTTACCATTTCGGCCATTTTGACTGTCGGCCATTTTGAATTTTGTGCTAAAATGCTGTATTTTAAGAACGCATGAACGGATTGTTACGAAACTTGGTATGGGTCATCAGCACGATGTCCTGAAGGAGCCTGAGAAGTTTCGAAACAGCGCCACCTAGTGGTTAATCTTTTTATTCAAATGCTTATAACTTTGGGTGTGGTCGACATATTTTCACGAAACTCATCTAATTAGACTCCTGAATCCTTGCCGAGTCCTACGATACCAAACATGCTAGGTTTCGCCTTACGGTTTGTGTAGCGTTGTGATTTAGCGCTTAAAAAACATTTTGCTATATCTTCGAAACCGCTAGTCTGATCGAGACGAAACCACCGTCAGAAGTTTGGAAACATAGGTCGATAGCTATACGCCAATGCCCAAATGTGAAAATATTGATAGTAAGGGGTAGTAAAATCCAATCAAAGTCATGTGTCAGTCATTTTTTACGTGTTTTTTCATACAAATGTCTATAACTCCGAAGCGAATTGAGATATTTTCACCAAAATTGACACACATATGCATGGGCTCACTCTGAGGACACATTAAAAAAATGGTGTGACTGAGCCTCTTGGTGGCGCTATAATAGAACAAAACATGAAATTCCCATTGACTTCAATACAGTTTTGTGAAATAAAATGCTATACTAAACAAATGCATTGGTGTTATTTAATGAAACTCAGAAAGTGCCTTCAGCGCCATTTCCTGAAAGTACCCAACATATTTCAAGACAGCGCCACCTATTGGTCAAAAGTTATAACAAAACTTCTAAAAATGCTAATAACTTTTGAATAAATCTGCCTATTGAAATGCCACTGGTATTAATAGATTCCTTGGGTCACGCCGAGAACATAGAAACCAAGTTTTCCTTATTTGGCCTAACTTCCTGTCCGCCATCTTGATTTTCATTCAAAACATACATTTTCGAACTCCTCCTACACCGTTTGTCCGATTGTCACCAAAATCGAATCGTATCATCTCCAGACCGTGCCGACTAAAAGTTATCGATTTCGTCTCGATTGACAAAACTGTTTTCGTATAGCGCAGCAGTAAAGTTGAGGCATGATGCTAAAAGCACTATTCAGGCTTTATCTCTGCAATGCCTTGACATATTGACACCAAACTTTGTATGTGTCATTGTCACTTCACTCTGACCACATCACATAAGTTTGGTAACTGCGCCACCTATTGGTCGAAAGTGATAATGCATTACATATTTTTATTTACTGTTTCTATGAATTTTCAGGCGTTTTGCCTAAAATCCTCTTTAATGTCTTTAATTGCTCATTGTTGCAGTTGGTCTGACACTTTCAGCAATGTTGGCATGTCTTGTCATCTGATTGTGCTTGGCCCCGCTAAATGCTGCTTGCAGCTTTAATTATTATTATTATTCTTCCGCTCTTGGAGTCTATGGCAGCCCATAGAACCGATTGCGGGAAAGTTGTTTTGGTTTGAGATTCTGATAGAGGACAGTCCCAACATTAAATACACCAATTTTGGTGTGTCTAAGTCATTCCCTCTAGCGCCACCACCTGTCCAAAATTTAACTTTTGTTTTGCTAATAACTTTTGAACCGTAAGGCCAATCAACAAAATAATTTTTTCCTCTGATTCCTGAGCTCATGCCGATTCGATTGCACCCTATGTCGTCATTTTCCGTCATAAAAACATGGCCGCCATTTTGAATTTTCCAAAAAAGCTACTTTTTCGAACTCGTCCTAGACGGTTTGTCCGATTTGCACGAAAATTGAACCAGATCATCTTCAGGCAGTGCTGACCAAAAGTTATTAAATTCAAGTTGATTTGTCAAACCGTTTTCGATAAACGCTCGAACAAATTTTACGTAGCGCTTGTAAAAACAGTCGTAAGGCTGTATCTCCGCAACGCTTATTCGTATTCAGACCAAACTTGGTACATGTCATCAGAAGCATGACCTGAGGCAACATGCAGCGTTTCGGCGCAGCGCCACCTACTGGTCCGGAGATATGAAAAATGGCTATTTTTGCTTATAACTTCTGAACAGTTTGTCCAAAAATCATAAAATTGGTCTTGTTAGATTCAGGGCGATATGGTGAGTCGACTGATATCGAATTTTACCATATCGGCCATTTTGACTGTCGGCCATTTTGAATTTTGTGCTAAAATGCTGTATTTTAAGAACGCATGAACGGATTGTTACGAAACTTGGTATGGGTCATCAGCACGATGTCCTGAAGGAGCCTGAGAAGTTTCGAAACAGCGCCACCTAGTGGTTAATCTTTTTATTCAAATGCTTATAACTTTGGGTGTGGTCGACTTATTTTCACGAGAATAATCTATTTAGACTCCTGAATCCTTGCTGAGTCCTACGATACCAAACATGCTAGGTTTCGCCTTACGGTTTGTGTAGCGTTGTGATTTAGCGCTTAAAAAACATTTGGCTATATCTTCGAAACCGCTAGTCTGATTGAGACGAAACCACCGTCAGAAGTTTGGAAACCTAGGTCGATAGCTATACGCCAATGCCCAAATGCGAAAATATTGATAGTAAGGGGTAGTAAAATTCAATCAAAGTCATGTGTCAGTCATTTTTTACGTGTTTTTTCATATAAATGTCTATAACTCCGAAGCGAATTGAGATATTTTCACCAAAATTGACACAGATATGCATGGGCTCACTCTGAGGACACATAAAAAAAATGGTGTGACTGAGCCTCTTGGTGGCGCTATAATAGAACAAAACATGAAATTCCCATTGACTTCAATACAGTTTTGTGAAATAAAATGCTACACTAAACAAATGCATTGGTTTTATTTAATGAAACTCAGAAAGTGCCTTCAGCACCATTTCCTGAAAGTACCCAACATATTTCAAGACAGCGCCACCTAGTGGTCAAAAGTTAAAACAAAACTTCTAAAAATGCTAATAACTTTTGAATAAATCTGCCTATTGAAATGCCACTGGTATTAATAGATTCCTTGGGTCAAGCCGAGAACATAGATGCCAAGTTTTCCTTATTTGGCCTAACTTCCTGTCCGCCATCTTGATTTTCATTCAAAACATACATTTTCGAACTCCTCCTACACCGTTTGTCCGATTTTCACCAAAATCGAATCGTATCATCTCCAGACCGTGCCGACTAATAGTTATCGATTTCGTCTCGATTGACGAAACCGTTTTCGTATAGCGCAGCAGCAAAGTTGAGGCATGATGCTAAAAGCACTATTCAGGCTTTATCTCTGCAATGCCTTGACATATTGACACCAAACTTTGTATGTGTCATTGTCACTTCACTCTGATCACATCACATCAGTTTTGTAACTGCGCCACCTATTGGTCGAAAGTGATAATGCATTACATATTTTTATTTACTGTTTCTATGAATTTTCAGGCATTTTGCCTAAAATCCTCTTTAATGTCTTTAATTGCTCATTGTTGCAGTTGGTCTGACACTTTCAGCAATGTTGGCATGTCTTGTCATCTGATTGTGCTTGGCCCCGCTAAATGCTGCTTGCAGCTTTAATTATTATTCTTCCGCTCTTGGAGTCTATGGCAGCCCATAGAACCGATTGCGGGAAAGTTGTTTTGGTTTGATATTCTGATAGAGGACATTCCCAACATTAAATACACCAATTTTGGTGTTTCTAAGTCATTCCCTCTAGCGCCACCACCTGTCCAAAATTTCACTTTTGTTTTGCTAATAACTTTTGAACCGTAAGGCCAATCAACAAAATTCTTTTTTCCTCTGATTCCTGAGCTCATGACGATTCGATTGCACCCTATGACGTCATTTGCCGTCATGAAAACATGGCCGCCATTTTGAATTATTCTCAAAACCTACTTTTTCGAACTCGTCCTAGACGGTTTGTCCGATTTGCACGAAAATTGAACCAGATCATCTTCAGGCAGTTCTGACAAAAAGTTATTAAAATCTAGTTGATTTGTCAAACCGTTTTCAATAAACGCTCGAACAAATTTTACGTAGCGCTTGCGAAAACAGTCGTAAGGCTGTATCTTCGCAACGCTTTATTGTATTCAGACCAAACTTTGTACATGTCATCACAAGCATGACCTGAGGCTACATGCTGCGTTTCGGCCCAGCGCCACCTACTGGTCCAGAGATATGAAAAATGGCTATTTTTGCTTATAACTTCTGAACAGTTTGTCCAAAAATCATAAAATTGGTCTCGTTAGATTCAGGGCGACATGCTGATTCGACTGATATCCAATTTAACCATATTGGCCATTTTGACTGTCGGCCATTTTGAATTTTGTGCTAAAATGCTGTATTTTAAGAACGCATGAACGGATTGTTACGAAACTTGGTATGGGTCATCAGCACGATGTCCTGAAGGAGCCTGAGAAGTTTCGAAACAGCGCCACCTAGTGGTTAATCTTTTTATTCAAATGCTTATAACTTTGGGTGTGGTCGACATATTTTCACGAAACTCATCTAATTAGACTCCTGAATCCTTGCCGAGTCCTACGATACCAAACATGCTAGGTTTCGCCTTACGGTTTGTGTAGCGTTGTGATTTAGCGCTTAAAAAACATTTGGCTATATCTTCGAAACCGCTAGTCTGATCAAGACGAAACCACCGTCAGAAGTTTGGAAACATAGGTCGATAGCTTTACGCCAATGCCCAAATGCGAAAATATTGATAGTAAGGGGTAGTAAAATCCAATCAAAGTCATGTGTCAGTCAATTTTTACGTGTTTTTTCATACAAATGTCTATAACTCCGAAGCGAATTGAGATATTTTCACCAAAATTGACACACATATGTATGGGCTCACTCTGAGGACATGTAAAAAAAATGGTGTGACTGAGCCTCTTGGTGGCGCTATAATAGAACAAAACATGAAATTCCCATTGACTTCAATACAGTTTTGTGAAATAAAATGCTATACTAAACAAATGCATTGGTGTTATTTAATGAAACTCAGAAAGTGCCTTCAGCACCATTTCCTGAAAGTACCCAACATATTTCAAGACAGCGCCACCTAGTGGTCAAAAGTTATAACAAAACTTCTAAAAATGCTAATAACTTTTGAATAAATCTGCCTATTGAAATGCCACTGGTATTAATAGATTCCTTGGGTCAAGCCGAGAACATAGAAACCAAGTTTTCCTTATTTGGCCTAATTTTCTGTCCGCCATCTTGATTTTCATTCAAAACATACATTTTCGAACTCCTCCTACACCGTTTGTCCGATTTTCACCAAAATCGAATCGTATCATCTCCAGACCGTGCCGACTAAAAGTTATCGATTTCGTCTCGATTGACGAAACCATTTTCGTATAGCGCAGCAGCAAAGTTGAGGCATGATGCTATAAACACTATTCAGGCTTTATCTCTGCAATGCCTTGACATATTGACACCAAACTTTGTATGTGTCATTGTCACTTCACTCTGACCACATCACATCAGTTTTGTAACTGCGCCACCTATTGGTAGAAAGTGATAATGCATTACATCATATTTTTATTTACTCTTTCTATGAATTTTCAGGCATTTTGCCTAAAATCCTCTTTAATGTCTTTAATTGCTCATTGTTGCAGTTGGTCTGACACTTTCAGCAATGTTGGCATGTCTTGTCATCTGATTGTGCTTGGCCCCGCTAAATGCTGCTTGCAGCTTTAATTATTAGGGGCCAAGCACCGAAGGTGCGGGCACCTATTGTATCTGTTCCCGTTCTTATTATTATTATTAGGGGCCAAGCACCGAAGGTGCGGGCACCTATTGTATCTGTTCCCGTTCTTATTATTATTATTATTATTAGGGGCCAAGCACCGAAGGTGCGGAGGCACCTATTGTATCTGTTCCCGTTCTTATTAGGGGCCAAGCACCGAAGGTGCGGGCACCTATTGTATCTGTTCCCGTTCTTATTATTATTATTATTATTATTATTATTATTCTTCTTCCGCTCTTGGAGTCTATGGCAGCCCATAGAACCGATTGCGGGAAAGTTGTTTTGGTTTGACATTCTGATAGAGGACATTCCCAACATTAAATACACCAATTTTGGTGTTTCTAAGTCATTCCCTCTAGCGCCACCACCTGTCCAAAATTTCACTTTTGTTTTGCTAATAACTTTTGAACCGTAAGGCCAATCAACAAAATTCTTTTTTCCTCTGATTCCTGAGCTCATGACGATTCGATTGCACCCTATGACGTCATTTTCCGTCATAAAAACATGGCCGCCATTTTGAATTATTCTCAAAACCTACTTTTTCGAACTCGTCCTAGACAGTTTGTCCGATTTGCACGAAAATTGAACCAGATCATCTTCAGGCAGTGCTGACAAAAAGTTATTAAAATCTAGTTGATTCGTCAAACCGTTTTCAATAAACGCTCGAACAAATTTTACGTAGCGCTTGCGAAAACAGTCGTAAGGCTGTATCTTCGCAACGCTTTATCGTATTCAGACCAAACTTGGTACATGTCATCACAAGCATGACCTGAGGCTACATGCTGCGTTTCGGCCCAGGGCCACCTACTGGTCCAGAGATATGAAAAATGGCTATTTTTGCTTATAACTTCTGAACAGTTTGTCCAAAAATCATAAAATTGGTCTCGTTAGATTCAGGGCAAAATGCCGAGTCGACTGATATCCAATTTTACCATATCGGCCATTTTGACTGTCGGCCATTTTGAATTTTGTGCTAAAACGCTGTATTTTAAGAACGCATGAACGGATTGTTACGAAACTTGGTATGGGTCATCAGCACGATGTCCTGAAGGAGCCTGAGAAGTTTCAAAACAGCGCCACCTAGTGGTTAATCTTTTTATTCAAATGCTTATAACTTTGGGTGTGGTCGACATATTTTCACGAAACTCATCTAATTAGACTGCTGAATCCTTGCCGAGTCCTACGATACCAAACATGCTAGGTTTCACCTTACGGTTTGTGTAGCGTTGTGATTTAGCGCTTAAAAAACATTTGGCTATATCTTCGAAACCGCTAGTCTGATCGAGACGAAACCACCGTCAGAAGTTTGGAAACATAGGTCGATAGCTATATGCCAATGCCCAAATGTGAAAATATTGATAGTAAGGGGTAGTAAAATCCAATCAAAGTCATGTGTCAGTCATTTTTTACGTGTTTTTTCATACAAATGTCTATAACTCCGAAGCGAATTGAGATATTTTCACCAAAATTGACACACATATGTATGGGCTCACTCTGAGGACACATAAAAAAAATGGTGTGACTGAGCCTCTTGGTGGCGCTATAATAGAACAAAACATGAAATTCCCATTGACTTCAATACAGTTTTGTGAAATAAAATGCTATACTAAACAAATGCATTGGTGTTATTTAATGAAACTCAGAAAGTGCCTTCAGCACCATTTCCTGAAAGTACCCAACATATTTCAAGACAGCGCCACCTAGTGGTCAAAAGTTATAACAAAACTTCTAAAAATGCTAATAACTTTTGAATAAATCTGCCTATTGAAATGCCACTGGTATTAATAGATTCCTTGGGTCAAGCCGAGAACATAGAAACCAAGTTTTCCTTATTTGGCCTAACTTCCTGTCCGCCATCTTGATTTTCATTCAAAACATACATTTTCGAACTCCTCCTACACCATTTGTCCGATTTTCACCAAAATCGAATCGTATCATCTCCAGACCGTGCCGACTTATAGTTATCGATTTCGTCTTGATTGACGAAACCGTTTTTGTATAGCGCAGCAGCAAAGTTGAGGCATGATGCTAAAAGCACTATTCAGGCTTTATCTCTGCAATGCTTTGACATATTGACACCAAACTTTGTATGTGTCATTGTCACTTCACTCTGACCACATCACATCAGTTTTGTAACTGCGCCACCTATTGGTCGAAAGTGATAATGCATTAAATCATTTTTATTTACTGTTTCTATGAATTTTCAGGCATTTTGCCTAAAATCCTCTTTAATGTCTTTAATTGCTCATTGTTGCAGTTGGTATGACACTTTCAGCAATGTTGGCATGTCTTGTCATCTGATTGTGCTTGGCCCCACTAAATGCTGCTTGCAGCTTTAATTAGGGGCCAAGCACCGAAGGTGCGGAGGCACCTATTGTATCTGTTCCCGTTCTTATTATTATTATTATTAGGGGCCAAGCACCGAAGGTGCGGAGGCACCTATTGTATCTGTTCCCGTTCTTATTAGGGGCCAAGCACCGAAGGTGCTAGGCACCTATTGTTTTCGTTCGCGTTCTTATTATTAGGGGCCAAGCACCGAAGGTGCGTAGGCACCTATTGTATCTGTTCCCGTTCTTATTATTATTATTCTTCCGTTTCTTCCGACTGGGCGTCTATGGCAGCCCATAGAACCGATTGCGGGAAAGTTGTTTTGATTTGACATTCTGATAGAGGACAGTCCCAACATTAAATACACCAATTTTGGTGTTTCTAAGTCATTCCCTCTAGCGCCACCACCTGTCCAAAATTTCACTTTTATTTTGCTAATAACTTTTGAACAGTAAGGCCAATCAACAAAATTCTTTTTTTCTCTGATTCCTGAGCTCTTGTCGATTCGAGTGCACCCTATGATGTAATTTTCCGGCATATAAATATGGCCGCCATTTTGAATGACCTGAAAAAGCTACTTTTTCGAACTCGTCCTAGACGGTTTGTCCGATTTGCACGAAAATTGAACCAGATCATCTTCAGGTAGTGCTGACAAAAAGTTATGGAATTCAAATTGATTCGTCAAACCGTTTTCGAATAACGCTCGAACAAATTTTACGTAGCGCTTGCGAAAACAGTCGTAGGGCTGTATCTCCGCAACGCTTTATCGGATTCAGACCAAAATTGGTACATGTCATCACAAGCATGAACTGAGGCTACATGCTGTGTTTCGGCGCAGCGCCACCTACTGGTCCGGAGATATGGAAAATGGCTGTTTTTGCTTATAGCTTTTGAACAGTTTGTCCAAAAATCATAAAATTGGTCTCGTTAGATTCAGGGCAACATGCCGATTCGACTGATATCCAATTTGACCATATCGGCCATTTTGACTGTCAGCCATTTTGAATTTTGTGCTAAAATGCTGTATTTTATGAACGCATGAACGAATTGTTACGAAACTTGGTATTGGTCATCATCACGATGTCCTGAAGAAGCGTGAGAAGTTTCGAAACAGCGCCACCTAGTGGTGACATTTTTTTTCCAAAAGCTTATAACTTTGGTTGTGATCGACTGATTTTCACGAAACTCATCTCATTAGACTCCTGAATCGTTGCCGAGTCCCAAGATACCAAACATGCTAGGTTTCGCCTTATGGTTTGTGTAGCGTTCTGATTTAGCGCTTAAAAAACATTTGGCTATATCTTCGAAACCGCTAGTCCGATCGAGACGAAACCACCGTCAGAAGTTTGGAAACATAGGTCGATAGCTATACGCCAATGCCCAAATGCGAAAATATTGATGTTTAGGGGTAGTAAATTCCAATCAAAGTCATGTGTCAGTCATTTTTTACGTGTTTTTTCATATAAATGTCTATAACTCCGAAGCGAATTGATATATTTTCACCAAAATCGACACAAATATGTATGGGCTCACTCTGAGGACACATAAAAAAAATGGTGTGACTGAGCCTCTTGGTGGCGCTATAACAGAACAAAACATGAAATTCCCATTGACTTCAATACAGTTTTGTGAAATAAAATGCTATACTAAACAAATGCATTGGTGTAATATTACGAAACTCAGAATGTGCCATCAGCTCCATCCCCTGAAGGTACCCAAAATATTTCGAGACAGCGCCACCTAGTGGTCCAAAGTTATAACAAAATTTCCAAAACTGCTAATAACTTTTGAATAAATCTGGCTATTGAAATGCCACTGGTCTTAATAGATTCCCTGGGTCAAGCCGAGAACATAGATACCAAGTTTTCCTTATTTGGCCAAACTTCCTGTCCGCCATCTTGATTTTCATTCAAAACCTACTTTTTCGAACTCCTCCTAGACCGTTTGTCCGATTTTCACCAAAATCGAATCGTATCATCTCCAGACTGTGCCGACTAAAAGTTATGGATTTCGTGTCGATAGACGAAACCGTTTTCGTATAGCGCAGCAGCAAAGTTGAGGCATGATGCCAAAAGCACTATTCAGGCTTTATCTCTGAAATCCCTTGAAATATTGACACCAAACTTTGTATATGTCATTGTCACTTCACTCTGACCACATCACATCAGTTTTGTAACTGCTCCACCTATTGGTCGAAAGTGATAATCCATTAAATCATATTCTGAATTACTTTTTATATGATTTATCAGCCATTTCGCCTAAAATCCTCTCTAAATGTCTTTAATTGCTCATTGTTGCAGTTGGTCTGACACCTTCAGCCATGTTGGCATATCCTGTCATCTGCTTGCGCTTGGCCCCGATAATTGCTGCTTGCAGCTATATTTATTATTATTATTCTTCTTCCGCCATGGGAGTCTATGGCAGCCCATAGAACCGAGCGCGGGAAAGTTGTTTTGGTTTGACATTCTGATAGAGGACAGTCCCAACATTAAATACACCAATTTTGGTGTTTCTAAGTCATTCCCTCTAGCGCCACCACCTGTCCAAAATTTCACTTTTATTTTGCTAATAACTTTTGAACCGTAAGGCCAATCAGCTAAATTCTTGTTTCCTCTGATTTCTGAGCTCATGGCAATTCGATTGCACCCTATGACGTAATTTTACGTCATTAAAATATGGCCGCCATTTTGAATTTTTCTAAAAACCTACTTTTTCGAACTCGTCCTAGACGGTTTGTCCGATTTGCACGAAAATTGAACCAGATCATCTTCAGGTAGTGCTGACAAAAAGTTATGGAATTCAAATTGATTCGTCAAACCGTTTTCGATAAACGCACGAATACATTTTACGTAGCGCTAGCAAAAACGGTCGTAAGGCCGTATCTCCGCAACGGTTTATCGTATTCAGACCAAACTTGGTACTTGTACTCACAAGCATGACTTGAGGCTACATGCTGTGTTTCGGCGCAGCGCCACCTACTGGTCCGGAGATATGAAAAATGGCTATTTTTGCTTATAACTTCTGAACAGTTTGTCCAAAAATCATAAAATTGGTCTCGTTAGATTCAGGGCAACATGCCGAGTCGACTGATGTCCAATTTGACCATATCGGTCATTTTGGCTGTCGGCCATTTTGAATTTTGTGCTAAAATTCTGTATTTTATGACTGCATGAACGGATTGTTACGAAACGTGGTATGGGTCATCAGCACAATGCCCTGAATGAGCCTGAGAAGTTTCGAAACAGCGCCACCTAGTGGTGAATTTTTTTTTTCAAATGCTTATAACTTTGGGTGTGGTCAACTTATTTTCACGAGACTCATCTTTTTAGACTCCTGAATCGTTGCCGAGTCCTACGATACCAAACATGCTAGGTTTCGCCTTACGGTTTGTGTAGCGTTGTGATTTAGCGCTTAAAAAACATTTGGCTATATCTTTGAAACCGCTAGTCCGATCGAGACGAAACCACCGTCAGAAGTTTGGAAACATAGGTCGATAGCTATACGCCAATGCCCAAATGCGAAAATATTGATGTTTAGGGGTACTAATTTCCAATCAAAGTCATGTGTCAGTCATTTTTTTCGTGTTTTTTCATATAAATGTCTATAACTCCGAAGCGAATTGAGATATTTTCACCAAAATTGACACACATATGTATGGGCTCACTCTGAGGACACGTACAAAAAATTGTGGGACTGAGCCTCTTGGTGGCGCTATAACAGAACAAAACATGAAATTCCCATTGACTTCAATACAGTTTTGTGAAATAAAATGCTATACTGAACAAATGCATTGGTGTAATATTACGAAACTCAGAATGTGCCATCAGCACCATCCCCTGAAGGTACACAAAATATTTTGAGACAGCGCCACCTAATGGTCAAAAGTGACAATCAATTAAATCATATTTTTAATTACTCTTTCTATGATTTTTCAGCCATTTCGCCTAAAATCCTCTTTAAATGTCTTTAATTGCTCATTGTTGCAGTTGATCTGACACTTTCAGCCATGTCTTGTCGTCTTATTCTGCTTGGCCCCGGTAATGGCTGCTTGCAGCTATATTTATTATTAGGGGCCAAGCACCGAAGGTGCGTAGGCACCTATTGTATCTGTTCCCGTTCCTATTATTATTATTATTCTTCCGTTTCTTCCGACTGGGAGTCTATGGCAGCCCATAGAACCGATTGCGGGAAAGTTGTAATGGTTTGACATTCTGATAGAGGACAGTCCCAACATTAAATACACCAATTTTGGTGTGTCTAAGTCATTCCCTCTAGCGCCACCACCTGTCCAAAGTTTCACTTTTATTTTGCTAATAACTTTTGAACCGTAAGTCCAATCAACAAAATTCCTTTTTTCTCTTATTCCTGAGCTCATGCCAATTCGATTGCACCCTATGACGTCATTTTCGTCATAACAATATGGCCGCCATTTTGAATTGTCCTTAAAAGCTACTTTTTCGAACTCGTCCTAGATGGTTTGTCCGATTTGCACGAAAATTTAACCAGATCATCTTCAGGCAGTGCTGACCAAAAGTTATGGAATTCAAATTGATTCGTCAAACCGTTTTTGAATAACGCTCAAACTAATTTTACGTAGCGCCTGCAAAAAAAGTCGTAGGGCTCTATCTCCGCAACGGTTTATCGTATTCAGACCAAACTTGGTACATGTCATCACAGGCATGACCTGAGGCAACATGCTGTGTTTCGGCGCAGCGCCACCTACTGGTCCGGAGATATGGAAAATGGCTATTTTTGCTTATAGCTTTTGAACAGTTTGTCCAAAAATCATAAAATTGGTCTCGTTAGATTCAGGGCATCATGCTGAGTCGACTGATATCCAATTTTCCCAGATCAGCCATTTTGGCTGTCGGCCATTTTGAATTATGTGCTAAAATGCTGTATTTTAGGAATGCATGAACCTATCGTTACGAAACTCGGTATGGGTCATCAGCACGATGTCCTGAAGGAGCCTCAGAAGTTTCGAAACAGTGCCACCTAGTGGTGAATTTTTTCCCCCAAATGCTTCCAAATGCTTCTAACTTTGGGTGTGGTCGACTTATTTTTACGAGACTCATCTCATTAGAGTCCTGAATCGTTGCCGAGTCCCACGATACCAAACATGCTAGGTTTCACCTTACGGTTTGTGTAGCGTTGTGATTTAGTGCTTAAAAAACATTTGGCTATATCTTCGAAACCGCTATTCCGATCGAGACGAAACCACCGCCAGAAGTTTGGAAACATAGGTCGATAACTATATGTTAATGCCCAAATGCGAAAATATTGATGTTTAGGGGTAGTAAATTCCAATCAAAGTCATGTGTCAGTCATTTTTTACTTGTTTTTTCATATATATGTCTATAACTCCGAAGCGAATTGAGATATTTTCACCAAAATCGACACACATATGTATGAGCTCACTCTGAGGACATGTAAAAAAAATGGTGGGACTCAGCCTCTTGGTGGCGCTATAATAGAACCAAACATGAAATTCCCATTGACTTCTATACAGTTTTGTGAAATAAAATGCTATACTAAACAAATGCATTGGTGTAATATTACGAAACTCATAATGTGCCATCAGCACCATCCCCTGAAGGGATCCAAAATATTTCGAGACAGTGCCACCTAGTGGTCAAAAGTTATAACAAAATTTACAAAACTGCTAATAACTTTTGAATAAGTTGGCCTATTATAATGCAACTGGTCTTAATAGATTCCTTGGGTCAAGCCGAGAACATAGATACCAAGGTTTCCTTATTTGGCCTAGCTTCCTGTCCGCCATCTTGATTTTCAGTCAAAACCTACTTTTTCGAACTCCTCCTAGACCGTTTGTCCGATTTTCATCAAAATCGAATCGTATCATCTCCAGACTGTGCTGACTAAAAGTTATGGATTTCGTGTCTATAGACAAAACCGTTTTCGTATAGCGTAGCAGCAAAGATGAGGCATGATGCTAAAAGCACTATTCAGGCTTTATCTCTGCAATGCCTTGACATATTGACACCAAACTTTGTATGTGTCATTGTCACTTCACTCTGACCACATCACATCAGTTTTGTAACTGCGCCACCTATTGGTTGAAAGTGATAATCCATTAAATCATATTTTGAATGACTTTTTATATGATTTTTCAGCCATTTCGCCTAAAATCCTCTTTAAATGTCTTTAATTGATTGACCAAGATGGCGGCGCACACAGTTGCAGCGGCTCAGTGCTTTCCCTGTTGGTACTTTTTACGAATGTGTGTGTGTATAGTGTTCTGTATCCAGTCTTTTTATTGTACAAACAACACTTACAGCCGACATGATCTATGGAAGTTTGGCATTTGTAGCAAACAGAGCATTTCCACTGATTTTCACCGCTCACACAACATTCCTCCGGATATCGCGAGGTGCCCTGGTTCTCCGTGGATTATCATCCCAGCGGGCAGGCGGAGAAGGCGGCGCAAAGAGAGGAAACAAAAGCGGGGCTGCAGGGCCGGTGCGCTAACAAGGCTACGAAGGAAGCCACACAAACCACCGCTTCCCAGCATCTTCCTCTCCAATGCAAGATCACTTGTTAATAAAATGGATGAACTGAGGCTTCAGGTTGCAAAAAATAATGCCATCAAGAACAGTTGCATCCTGTTGATCACGGAAACCTGGCTCCACTCACTCATCCCGGACTTAGCTATCCAGCTAGCAGGCTACACAGCACAGCGCCAGGACAGGACAAGTAACTCTGGTAAGAGCAGAGGAGGGGGGCTGTGTGTGTATGTCAACAACTGCTGGTGTACTAACACAGTGATATTGGACAGACATTGCTCCCCAGATTTGGAGTATGTGACTATCAAATGTCGTCCAATTTATCTCCCTAGAGAGTTTACTGTTGTCCTGATTACTGCTGTTTATATTCCGCCCGATGCTAACGCTAACTCAGCTCTCATACTTTTAAGTGGCAGCGTTAGCAATCAGCAGAGTAGGTATCCTGATGCAGTGTGTATTGTTGCGGGGGATTTCAACCACGCAGAATTAAAAGCAGTGCTCCCAAAATTCCATCAGCACGTAAAGTGTGCAACCAGAGGAGCTAATACATTGGACAAGGTCTACTCAAACATCAAGCGGGGCTACAAGGTCAATCCATTACCACACCTGGCCCAGTCTGACCACCTGTCACTGCTGTCAGTCCCGGCATACACCCCCATTAGGAAAACCACTCCTATCATCACAAAGACTATTAAAACATGGCCTGATGGAGCCTCCCAGCAGCTGCAGGACTGCTTTGACAGGACCTGTTGGGACACTTTTGAACACCCAGATCTGGATATGTTTACAGACAGTGTTCTGTGTTATATTAAATACTGCATAGACATTGTCACAGTAGACAAACACATCCAGGTCTATCCCAACCAGAAGCCCTGGATGTCTAGGGAGGTCCAGCATCTGTTAAAGGCGAGGAACACTGCTTTCAGATCAGGTGACGAGTCTCTCTACAGTGCAGCACGTACTAATCTGAAGAGGGGCATCCGAAAGGCCAAGTCTGACTACAGGAGGAGGATCGAGGACCACTTGGACAGCAACAACAGCAGGCAGGTGTGGCAGGGAATCCAGCACATCACCAATTATAGGACCAACCCCGGGGCTGTGGAAGGGGATGCCTCACTGGCGGAGGAGTTAAACCACTTCTTTGCCCGTTTTGAGGTTCAGCCACCAGAGGCAGCCACACCACATCCAGTAGCTCACAGCGACACTGTCCTCATGGTAAAAGAGCATGAGGTGAGGCGTACGCTGCGGGCAGTCAACCCGCGGAAGGCAGCCGGCCCTGATGGCATCTGCGGACGCGTATTAAAGGACTGTGCGGACCAGCTGGTGGGGGTCTTTACTAAGATCTTCAACCAGTCACTCTCCCAGCTCACTGTCCCATCATGCCTGAAGTCCTCCATCATTGTCCCCCTGGCCAAAAAAACAAATATAACCACTCTCAACGACTACCGGCCAGTAGCACTCACCCCTGTGGTGATGAAGTGCTTTGAGAAACTGGTCCGTAGTCACATCATGTCTTTTTATCCTCCTACCTTTGACCCACACCAGTTTGCTTACAGGGCGAACAGATCGACTGAGGATGCCGTGGCTACAGCCCTCCATGCTGCACTGTTCCACCTGGAGCAGCCGGGGAGCTATGCCCGGTTACTTTTCATAGACTTTAGCTCTGCTTTTAATACTATCCTCCCCCACAGACTGGTGTCCAAACTGTCCAACAGTGGAATACCACACTCCACCTGCCTATGGATTAAGGACTTTCTGTCAGACCGCACTCAGAGGGTAAGAATGGGCCCCCATACATCCACGGCCCTCAGCCTCAGCACTGGCTCCCCGCAGGGCTGTGTGCTGAGTCCCCTTCTCTATACCCTCTACACCCACGACTGCACCCCTGCTCATCAGAGCAACACCTTTGTCAAATTTGCTGATGATACCACAGTAGTGGGGCTCATCACAAGGGGGGATGAGTCCAATTACAGAGACGAGGTGGAGAAATTGGTGGGGTGGTGCAAAGTTAACAACTTGCTCCTCAATACATTAAAGACCAAGGAACTCATCGTGGACTTCAGGAGGAAGAAAACGGTAATCCAGCCACTGTTCATAGGCGGAACCTGTGTAGAGAGGGTTTCTGACTTCCGCTTCCTGGGAGTCAACATCATGGAGGACCTGACCTGTGCCGTCCACACCACTGAGCTAGTGAAGAAGACCCAGCAGAGACTCTACTTTCTAAGAGTTCTCAGGAGGAACAACATCCCCAAAAAACTGCTGGTGTCCTTCTATCGCTGCTCAATTGAGAGCATCCTGTCATACTGTCTCTGTGTGTGGTTTCCAAGCTGCACTGTGGCACAGAGGAAAAAGCTCCAGGGTGTCATAAAGGCAGCACAGAAAATCACTGGTTGCCCCCTCCCCTCTATGGAAGAACTTCACAGCTCCTGCTGCATCAAAAAGGCCAAAACCATCATACAGGACTCATCACACCCCGGTCACACACTGTTCAGACTATTGCCGTCAGGCAGGAGATATAGGTCCATGAAAACTAGAACAAATAGACTACAAAACAGCTTTTATCCAACAGCCATAAGTGCATTAAATAATGCTGCTAAATTATAGTCCCCACCACTGATCTGTGTCAAAAGGGCCATGTGCCCTGTTTTTAAATGTGGATGTCTGCATGAGTGTGTCTCCTATGTGTTTTTAGTATTAATGTAGTAGTAGTATTTTTGTATTTTTAGATGTTTGGCACTTGACAAGGACTGTACTTAATTTCGTTGTACCAGTTACAATGACAAATAAATATTCTATTCTATTCTATTCTAATTGCTCATTGTTGCAGTTGGTCTGACACCTTCAGCCATGTTGGCATATCCTGTCATCTGCTTGCGCTTGGCCCCGATAATTGCTGCTTGCAGCTATATTTAGGGGCCAAGCACCGAAGGTGCGGAGGCACCTATTGTATCTGTTCCCGTTCTTATTAGGGGCCAAGCACCGAAGGTGCGGGCACCTATTGTATCTGTTCCCGTTCTTATTATTATTATTATTATTAGGGGCCAAGCACCGAAGGTGCGGAGGCACCTATTGTATCTGTTCCCGTTCTTATTATTATTATTATTATTATTATTATTATTATTATTATTCTTCCGCTCTTGGAGTCTATGGCAGCCCATAGAACCGATTGCGGGAAAGTTGTTTTGGTTTGACATTCTGATAGAGGACAGTCCCAACATTAAATACACCAATTTTGGTGTTTCTAAGTCATTCCCTCTAGCGCCACCACCTGTCCAAAATTTCACTTTTATTTTGCTAATAACTTTTGAACCGTAAGGCCAATCAACAAACTTCTTTTTTCCTCTGATTCCTGAGCTCATGACGATTCGATTGCACCCTATGACGTCATTTTCCGTCATAAAAACATGGCCGCCATTTTGAATTATTCTCAAAACCTACTTTTTCGAACTCGTCCTAGACGGTTTGTCCGATTTGCACGAAAATTGAACCAGATCATCTTCAGGCAGTGCTGACAAAAAGTTATTAAAATCTAGTTGATTTGTCAAACCGTTTTCGATAAACGCTCGAACAAATTTTACGTAGCGCTTGAGAAAACAGTCGTAAGGCTGTATCTTCGCAACGCTTTATCGTATTCAGACCAAACTTGGTACATGTCATCACAAGCATGACCTGAGGCTACATGCTGCGTTTCGGCGCAGCGCCACCTACTGGTCCAGAGATATGAAAAATGGCTATTTTTGCTTATAACTTCTGAACTGTTTGTCCAAAAATCATAAAATTGGTCTCGTTAGATTCAGGGCAAAATGCAGAGTCGACTGATATCCAATTTTACCATATCGGCCATTTTGACTGTCGGCCATTTTGAATTTTGTGCTAAAACGCTGTATTTTAAGAACGCATGAACGGATTGTTACGAAACTTGGTATGGGTCATCAGCACGATGTCCTGAAGGAGCCTGAGAAGTTTCGAAACAGCGCCACCTAGTGGTTAATCTTTTTATTCAAATGCTTATAACTTTGGGTGTGGTCGACATATTTTCACGAAACTCATCTACTTAGACTGCTGAATCCTTGCCGAGTCCTACGATACCAAACATGCTAGGTTTCACCTTACGGTTTGTGTAGCGTTGTGATTTAGCGCTTAAAAAACATTTGGCTATATCTTCGAAACCGCTAGTCTGATCGAGACGAAACCACCGTCAGAAGTTTGGAAACATAGGTCGATAGCTATACGCCAATGCCCAAATGCGAAAATATTGATAGTAAGGGGTAGTAAAATCCAATCAAAGTCATGTGTCAGTCATTTTTTACGTGTTTTTTCATACAAATGTCTATAACTCCGAAGCGAATTGAGATATTTTCACCAAAATTGACACACATATGTATGGGCTCACTCTGAGGACACATAAAAAAAATGGTGTGACTGAGCCTCTTGGTGGCGCTATAATAGAACAAAACATGAAATTCCCATTGACTTCAATACAGTTTTGTGAAATAAAATGCTATACTAAACAAATGCATTGGTGTTATTTAATGAAACTCAGAAAGTGCCTTCAGCACCATTTCCTGAAAGTACCCAACATATTTCAAGACAGCGCCACCTAGTGGTCAAAAGTTATAACAAAACTTCTAAAAATGCTATTAACTTTTGAATAAATCTGCCTATTGAAATGCCACTGGTATTAATAGATTCCTTGGCTCAAGCCGAGAACATAGAAACCAAGTTTTCCTTATTTGGCCTAACTTCCTGTCCGCCATCTTGATTTTCATTCAAAACATACATTTTCGAACTCTTCCTACACCGTTTGTCCGATTTTCACCAAAATCGAATCGTATCATCTCCAGACCGTGCCGACTAAAACTTATCGATTTCGTCTCGATTGACGAAACCGTTTTCGTATAGCGCAGCAGCAAAGTTGAGGCATGATGCTATAAACACTATTCAGGCTTTATCTCTGCAATGCCTTGACATATTGACACCAAACTTTGTATGTGTCATTGTCACTTCACTCTGACCACATCACATCAGTTTTGTAACTGCGCCACCTATTGGTAGAAAGTGATAATGCATTACATCATATTTTTATTTACTCTTTCTATGAATTTTCAGGCATTTTGCCTAAAATCCTCTTTAATGTCTTTAATTGCTCATTGTTGCAGTTGGTCTGACACTTTCAGCAATGTTGGCATGTCTTGTCATCTGATTGTGCTTGGCCCCACTAAATGCTGCTTGCAGCTTTAATTATTATTATTATTATTATTCTTCTTCCACTCTGGGAGTCTATGGCAGCCCATAGAACCGATTGCGGGAAAGTTGTAATGGTTTTACATTCTGATAGAGGACAGTCCCAACATTAAATACACCAATTTTGGTGTGTCTAAGTCATTCCCTCTAGCGCCACCACCTGTCCAAAATTTCACTTTTGTTTTGCTAATAACTTTTTAACCGTAAGGCCAATCAACAAAATTCTTTTTTCCTCTGATTCCTGAGCTCATGCCGATTTGATTGCACCCTATGTCGTCATTTTCCCTCATAAAAATATGGCCGCCATTTTGAATTTTCTAAAAAAGATACTTTTTCGAACTCGTCCTAGACAGTTTGTCCGATTTGCACGAAAATTGAACCAGATCATCTTCAGGCAGTGCTGACCAAAAGTTATTAAAATCTAGTTGATTCGTCAAAACGTTTTCGATAAACGCTCGAACTAATTTTACGTAGCGCTTGTAAAAACAGTCGTAAGGCTGTATCTCCGCAACGCTTTATCGTATTCAGACCAAACTTGGTACATGTCATCACAAGCATAACCTGAGGCCACTTGCAGCGTTTCGTTGCAGCGCCACCTACTGGTCCGGAGATATGAAAAATGGCTATTTTTGCTTATAACTTCTGAACAGTTTGTCCAAAAATCATAAAATTGGTCTTGTTAGATTCAGGGCGACATGCTGAGTCGACTGATATCGAATTTTACCATATCGGCCATTTTGACTGTCGGACATTTTGAATTTTGTGCTAAAATGCTGTATTTTAAGAGCGCATGAACGGATTGTTACGAAACGTGGTATGGGTCATCAGCACAATGCCCTGAATGAGCCTGAGAAGTTTCGAAACAGCGCCACCTAGTGGTGAATTTTTTTTTTTCAAATGCTTATAACTTTGGGTGTGGTCAACTTATTTTCACGAAACTCATCTTTTTAGACTCCTGAATCGTTGCCGAGTCCTACGATACCAAACATGCTAGGTTTCGCCTTACGGTTTATGTAGCGTTGTGATTTAGCACTTAAAAAACATTTGGCTATATCTTTGAAACCGCTAGTCCGATCGAGACGAAACCACCGTCAGAAGTTTGGAAACATAGGTCGATAGCTATACGCCAATGCCCAAATGCGAAAATATTGATGTTTAGGGGTACTAATTTCCAATCAAAGTCATGTGTCAGTCATTTTTTACGTGTTTTTTCATATAAATGTCTATAACTCCGAAGCGAATTGAGATATCTTCACCAAAATTGACACACATATGTATGGGCTCACTCTGAGGACACATAAAAAAAATTGTGGGACTGAGCCTCTTGGTGGCGCTATAACAGAACAAAACATGAAATTCCCATTGACTTCAATACAGTTTTGTGAAATAAAATGCTATACTGAACAAATGCATTTCGTGTAATATTACGAAACTCAGAATGTGCCATCAGCACCATCCCCTGAAGGTACCCAAAATATTTTGAGACAGCGCCACCTAATGGTCAAAAGTGACAATCAATTAAATCATATTTTTAATTACTCTTTCTATGATTTTTCAGCCATTTCGCCTAAAATCCTCTTTAAATGTCTTTAATTGCTCATTGTTGCAGTTGATCTGACACTTTCAGCCATGTCTTGTCGTCTTATTCTGCTTGGCCCCGGTAATGGCTGCTTGCAGCTATATTTATTATTCTTCTTCTTCCGCCATGGGAGTCTATGGCAGCCCATAGAACCGATTGCGGGAAAGTTGTTTTGGTTTGACATTCTGATAGAGGACAGTCCCAACATTAAATACACCAATTTTGGTGTTTCTAAGTCACTCCCTCTAGCGCCACCACCTGTCCAAAGTTTCACTTTTATTATGCTAATAACTTTTGAAGCGTAAGGCCAATCAACAAAATTCTTTTTTCCTCTGATTCCTGAGCTCATGCCGATTCGATTGCACCCTATGACGTCATTTTCCGGCTTATAAATATGGTCGCCATTTTGAATGTGCTGAAAAAGCTACTTTTTCGAACTCGTCCTAGACGGTTTGTCCGATTTGCACGAAAATTGAACCAGATCATCTTCAGGCAGTGCTGACCAAAAGTTATGGAATTCAAATTGATTCGTCAAACCGTTTTCGAATAACGCTCGAACACATTTTACGTAGCGCTTGCGAAAACAGTCGTAGGGCTGTATCTCCGCAACGCTTTATCGGATTCAGACCAAAATTGGTACAGGTCATCACAAGCATGACCTGAGGCTACATGCTGCGTTTCGGCGCAGCGCCACCTACTGGTCCGGAGATATGAAAAAGGGCTATTTTTGCTTATAACTTCTGAACAATTTGTCCAAAAATCATAAAATTGGTCTCGTTAGATTCAGGGCAACATGCCGAGTCGACTGATATCAAATTTTACCATATCGGCCATTTTGACTGTCGGCCATTTTGAATTTTGTGCTAAAATGCTGTATTTTAAGAACGCATGAACGGATTGTTACGAAACTTGGTATGGGTCATCAGCACGATGTTCTGAAGGAGCGTGAGAAGTTTCGAAACAGCGCCACCTAGTGGTGAATTTTTTTTTTCAAATGCTTATAACTTTGGGTGTGGTTGACTTATTTTCACCAAACTCATCTCATTAGACTCCTGAATCCTTGCCGAGTCCAACGATACCAAACATGCTAGGTTTCGCCTCACGGTTTGTGTAGCGTTGGGATTTAGCGCTTAAAAAACATTTGGCTATATCTTCGAAACCGTTTGTCCGATCGAGACGAAACCACCGTCAGAAGTTTGGAAACATAGGTCGATAGCTATACGCCAATGCCCAAATGCGAAAATATTGATGTTTAGGGGTAGTAAATTCCAATCAAAGTCATGTGTCAGTCATTTTTTACGTGTTTTTTCATATAAATGTCTATAACTCTGAAGCGAATTGAGATATTTTCACCAAAATCGACACACATATGTATGGGCTCACTCTGAGGACACATAAAAAAAATTGTGGGACTGAGCCTCTTGGTGGCGCTATAACAGAACAAAACATGAAATTCCCATTGACTTCAATACAGTTTTGTGAAATAAAATGCTATACTGAACAAATGCATTGGTGTAATATTACGAAACTCAGAATGTGCCATCAGCACCATCCCCTGAAGGTACCCAAAATATTTTGAGACAGCGCCACCTAATGGTCAAAAGTGACAATCAATTAAATCATATTTTTAATTACTCTTTCTATGATTTTTCAGCCATTTCGCCTAAAATCCTCTTTAAATGTCTTTAATTGCTCATTGTTGCAGTTGATCTGACACTTTCAGCCATGTCTTGTCGTCTTATTCTGCTTGGCCCCGGTAATGGCTGCTTGCAGCTATATTTATTATTATTATTCTTCTTTTTCTTCCGACTTGGTGTCTATGGCAGCCCATAGAACCGCTTGCGGGAAAGTTATGAAATTTGGCACCGTGATAGAGGACAGGCCAATCTGTCACCATAGCAAATTTGGTGTCTTAAAACCAATCCCTCTAGCGCCACCAACTGTCCAAAGTTGCACTCATGTTTATGCTAATAACTTTTGAACCACAAGGGCTAGAAACAAAATTCTTTTTTCCTCTGATTCCTGAGCTCATGACAATTCGAAAGCACCCTATGACGTCATTTTCCGTCATAATATTTTTCCGCCATTTTGAATTTTCCGAAAAACCTACTTTTCCGAACTCCTCCTAGGCCGTTGCTCCAATTTCCACGAAAATTGAATCAGATCATCTTCAGACCATGCCGACAAAAAGTTATGGAATTGGTGTTGATTTGTCAAACCGTTCTCGAATACCACGCAAACAAATTTTACGTAGCGCTTGCGAAAACAGACACAAGCCTGTATCTCCGCAACGCTTTATCGTATTCAGACCAAACTTGGTACATATCACCACAAGCATGACCTGAGGCTAAATGCTGCGTTTCGGTGTAGTGCCACCTACTGGTCCGGAGATATGAAAAATGGCTGTTTTTGCTTATAACTTCTGAATGGTTTGTTCAAAAATCATAAAAGTGGTCTCGTTAGATTCAGGGTGACATGCTGAGTCGACTGATATCCAATTTTCCCTGATCAGCCATTTTGGCTGTCGGCCATTTTGAATTATGTGCTAAAATGCTATATTTTATGAACGCATGAACGGATTGTTACGAAACTCAGTATGGGTCATCAGCACGATGTCCTGAAGGAGCCTGAGAAGTTTCGAAACAGCGCCACCTAGTGGTTAATCTTTTTTCCCAAATGCTTATAACTCTGGGTGTGGTCGACTTATTTTCACAAGAGTCATCTCTTTAGACTCCTGAATCGTTGCCGAGTCCAACGATACCAAACATGCTCGGTTTCGCCTTACGGTTTGTGTAGCGTTGTGATTTAGCGCTTAAAAAACATTTGGCTATATCTTCGAAACCGCTAGTCCGATCGAGACGAAACCACCGTCAGAAGTTTGGAAACATAGGTCGATAGCTATACGCCAATGCCCAAATGCAAAAATATTGATAGTAAGGGGTAGTAAAATCCAATCAAAGTCATGTGTCAGTCATTTTTTACGTGTTTTTTCATATAAATGTCTATAACTCCAAAGCAAATTGAGATATTTTCACCAAAATTGAAAAACATATGTATGGGCTCACTCTGAGGACACATAAAAAAAATGGTGGGACTGAGCCTCTTGGTGGCGATATAATAGAACAAAACATGAAATTCCCATTGACTTCAATACAGTTTTGTGAAAGAAAATGCTTTACTAAACAAATGCATTGGTGTAATATTACGAAACTCAGAATGTGCCATCAACACCATAGCCTGAAGGTTCCCAAAATATTTCAAGACAGCGCCACCTAGTGGTCAAAATTTATAAACATTTCTCCAAAAAGGCTAATAACTTTTGAATAAATCGGCCTATCGAAATGCCACTGGTCTTAATAGATTCCTTGGGTCAAGCCGACAACATAGATACCAAGTTTTCCTTATTTGGCCGAACTTCCTGTCCACCATCTTGATTTTCATTCAAAACCTACTTTTTCGAACTCCTCCTAGACCGTTTGTCCGATTTTCACCAAAATCGAATCATATCATCTCCAGACTGTGCCGCCTAAAAGTTATGGATTTCGTGTCGATAGACGAAACCGTTTTCGTATAGTGCAGCAGCAAAGTTGAGTCATGATGCCAAAAGCACTATTCAGGCTTTATCTCTGTAATGCCTTGACATATTGACACCAAATTTTGTATGTATCATTGTCACTTCACTCTGACCACATCACATCAGTTTTGTAACTGCTCCACCTATTGGTCGAAAGTGATAATCCATTAAATCATATTTTGAATGACTTTTTATATGATTTGTCAGCCATTTCACCTAAAATCCTCTTTAAATGTCTTTAATTGCTCATTGTTGCAGTTGGTCTGACACCTTCAGCCATGTTGGCATATCCTGTCATCTGCTTGCGCTTGGCCCCGATAATTGCTGCTTGCAGCTATATTTAGGGGCCAAGCACCGAAGGTGCGGGCACCTATTGTATCTGTTCCCGTTCTTATTATTATTATTATTATTATTATTATTATTATTATTCTTCTTCCACTCTGGGAGTCTATGGCAGCCCATAGAACCGATTGCGGGAAAGTTGTAATGGTTTTACATTCTGATAGAGGACAGTCCCAACATTAAATACACCAATTTTGGTGTGTCTAAGTCATTCCCTCTAGCGCCACCACCTGTCCAAAATTTCACTTTTGTTTTGCTAATAACTTTTTAACCGTAAGGCCAATCAACAAAATTCTTTTTTCCTCTGATTCCTGAGCTCATGCCGATTTGATTGCACCCTATGTCGTCATTTTCCCTCATAAAAATATGGCCGCCATTTTGAATTTTCTAAAAAAGATACTTTTTCGAACTCGTCCTAGACAGTTTGTCCGATTTGCACGAAAATTGAACCAGATCATCTTCAGGCAGTGCTGACCAAAAGTTATTAAAATCTAGTTGATTCGTCAAAACGTTTTCGATAAACGCTCGAACTAATTTTACGTAGCGCTTGTAAAAACAGTCGTAAGGCTGTATCTCCGCAACGCTTTATCGTATTCAGACCAAACTTGGTACATGTCATCACAAGCATAACCTGAGGCCACTTGCAGCGTTTCGTTGCAGCGCCACCTACTGGTCCGGAGATATGAAAAATGGCTATTTTTGCTTATAACTTCTGAACAGTTTGTCCAAAAATCATAAAATTGGTCTTGTTAGATTCAGGGCGACATGCTGAGTCGACTGATATCGAATTTTACCATATCGGCCATTTTGACTGTCGGACATTTTGAATTTTGTGCTAAAATGCTGTATTTTAAGAGCGCATGAACGGATTGTTACGAAACGTGGTATGGGTCATCAGCACAATGCCCTGAATGAGCCTGAGAAGTTTCGAAACAGCGCCACCTAGTGGTGAATTTTTTTTTTCAAATGCTTATAACTTTGGGTGTGGTCAACTTATTTTCACGAAACTCATCTTTTTAGACTCCTGAATCGTTGCCGAGTCCTACGATACCAAACATGCTAGGTTTCGCCTTACGGTTTATGTAGCGTTGTGATTTAGCACTTAAAAAACATTTGGCTATATCTTTGAAACCGCTAGTCCGATCGAGACGAAACCACCGTCAGAAGTTTGGAAACATAGGTCGATAGCTATACGCCAATGCCCAAATGCGAAAATATTGATGTTTAGGGGTACTAATTTCCAATCAAAGTCATGTGTCAGTCATTTTTTACGTGTTTTTTCATATAAATGTCTATAACTCCGAAGCGAATTGAGATATCT
Organism: Leuciscus leuciscus; assembly: GCF_965113295.1. Lineage (NCBI taxonomy): Eukaryota > Metazoa > Chordata > Actinopteri > Cypriniformes > Leuciscidae > Leuciscus > Leuciscus leuciscus. The sequence continues at coordinate 35,878,539 of NC_138742.1, read as the reverse complement.
TCACCAAAATTGACACACATATGTATGGGCTCACTCTGAGGACACATAAAAAAAATTGTGGGACTGAGCCTCTTGGTGGCGCTATAACAGAACAAAACATGAAATTCCCATTGACTTCAATACAGTTTTGTGAAATAAAATGCTATACTGAACAAATGCATTGGTGTAATATTACGAAACTCAGAATGTGCCATCAGCACCATCCCCTGAAGGTACCCAAAATATTTTGAGACAGCGCCACCTAATGGTCAAAAGTGACAATCAATTAAATCATATTTTTAATTACTCTTTCTATGATTTTTCAGCCATTTCGCCTAAAATCCTCTTTAAATGTCTTTAATTGCTCATTGTTGCAGTTGATCTGACACTTTCAGCCATGTCTTGTCGTCTTATTCTGCTTGGCCCCGGTAATGGCTGCTTGCAGCTATATTTATTATTCTTCTTCTTCCGCCATGGGAGTCTATGGCAGCCCATAGAACCGATTGCGGGAAAGTTGTTTTGGTTTGACATTCTGATAGAGGACAGTCCCAACATTAAATACACCAATTTTGGTGTTTCTAAGTCACTCCCTCTAGCGCCACCACCTGTCCAAAGTTTCACTTTTATTATGCTAATAACTTTTGAAGCGTAAGGCCAATCAACAAAATTCTTTTTTCCTCTGATTCCTGAGCTCATGCCGATTCGATTGCACCCTATGACGTCATTTTCCGGCTTATAAATATGGTCGCCATTTTGAATGTGCTGAAAAAGCTACTTTTTCGAACTCGTCCTAGACGGTTTGTCCGATTTGCACGAAAATTGAACCAGATCATCTTCAGGCAGTGCTGACAAAAAGTTATGGAATTCAAATTGATTCGTCAAACCGTTTTCGATAAACGCACGAATACATTTTACGTAGCGCTAGCAAAAACGGTCGTAAGGCCGTATCTCCGCAACGGTTTATCGTATTCAGACCAAACTTGGTACTTGTACTCACAAGCATGACCTGAGGCTACATGCTGTGTTTCGGCGCAGCGCCACCTACTGGTCCGGAGATATGAAAAATGGCTATTTTTGCTTATAACTTCTGAACAGTTTGTCCAAAAATCATAAAATTGGTCTCGTTAGATTCAGGGCAACATGCCGAGTCGACTGATGTCCAATTTGACCATATCGGTCATTTTGGCTGTCGGCCATTTTGAATTTTGTGCTAAAATTCTGTATTTTATGACTGCATGAACGGATTGTTACGAAACGTGGTATGGGTCATCAGCACAATGCCCTGAATGAGCCTGAGAAGTTTCGAAACAGCGCCACCTAGTGGTGAATTTTTTTTTTCAAATGCTTATAACTTTGGGTGTGGTCAACTTATTTTCACGAAACTCATCTTTTTAGACTCCTGAATCGTTGCCGAGTCCTACGATACCAAACATGCTAGGTTTCGCCTTACGGTTTGTGTAGCGTTGGGATTTAGCGCTTAAAAAACATTTGGCTATATCTTTGAAACCGCTAGTCCGATCGAGACGAAACCACCGTCAGAAGTTTGAAAACATAGGTCGATAGCTATACGCCAATGCCCAAATGCGAAAATATTGATGTTTAGGGGTACTAATTTCCAATCAAAGTCATGTGTCAGTCATTTTTTTCGTGTTTTTTCATATAAATGTCTATAAATCCGAAGCGAATTGAGATATTTTCACCAAAATTGACACACATATGTATGGGCTCACTCTGAGGACACGTACAAAAAATTGTGGGACTGAGCCTCTTGGTGGCGCTATAACAGAACAAAACATGAAATTCCCATTGACTTCAATACAGTTTTGTGAAATAAAATGCTATACTGAACAAATGCATTGGTGTAATATTACGAAACTCAGATTGTGCCATCAGCACCATCCCCTGAAGGTACCCAAAATATTTTGAGACAGCGCCACCTAATGGTCAAACGTGACAATCAATTAAATCATATTTTTAATTACTCTTTCTATGATTTTTCAGCCATTTCGCCTAAAATCCTCTTTAAATGTCTTTAATTGCTCATTGTTGCAGTTGATCTGACACTTTCAGCCATGTCTTGTCGTCTTATTCTGCTTGGCCCCGGTAATGGCTGCTTGCAGCTATATTTATTATTATTATTCTTCTTCTTCCGACTGGGCGTCTATGGCAGCCCATAGAACCGATTGCGGGAAAGTTGTTTTGGTTTGACATTCTGATAGAGGACAGTCCCAACATTAAATACACCAATTTTGGTGTTTCTAAGTCACTCCCTCTAGCGCCACCACCTGTCCAAAGTTTCACTTTTATTATGCTAATAACTTTTGAAGCGTAAGGCCAATCAACAAAATTCTTTTTTCCTCTGATTCCTGAGCTCATGCCGATTCGATTGCACCCTATGACGTCATTTTCCGGCTTATAAATATGGTCGCCATTTTGAATGTGCTGAAAAAGCTACTTTTTCGAACTCGTCCTAGACGGTTTGTCCGATTTGCACGAAAATTGAACCAGATCATCTTCAGGTAGTGCTGACAAAAAGTTATGGAATTCAAATTGATTCGTCAAACCGTTTTCGATAAACGCACGAATACATTTTACGTAGCGCTAGCAAAAACGGTCGTAAGGCCGTATCTCCGCAACGGTTTATCGTATTCAGACCAAACTTGGTACTTGTACTCACAAGCATGACCTGAGGCTACATGCTGTGTTTCGGCGCAGCGCCACCTACTGGTCCGGAGATATGAAAAATGGCTATTTTTGCTTATAACTTCTGAACAGTTTGTCCAAAAATCATAAAATTGGTCTCGTTAGATTCAGGGCAACATGCCGAGTCGACTGATGTCCAATTTGACCATATCGGTCATTTTGGCTGTCGGCCATTTTGAATTTTGTGCTAAAATGCTGTATTTTATGACTGCATGAACGGATTGTTACGAAACGTGGTATGGGTCATCAGCACAATGCCCTGAATGAGCCTGAGAAGTTTCGAAACAGCGCCACCTAGTGGTGAATTTTTTTTTTCAAATGCTTATAACTTTGGGTGTGGTCAACTTATTTTCACGAAACTCATCTTTTTAGACTCCTGAATCGTTGCCGAGTCCTACGATACCAAACATGCTAGGTTTCGCCTTACGGTTTGTGTAGCGTTGTGATTTAGCGCTTAAAAAACATTTGGCTATATCTTTGAAACCGCTAGTCCGATCGAGACGAAACCACCGTCAGAAGTTTGGAAACATAGGTCGATAACTATACGCCAATGCCCAAATGCGAAAATATTGATGTTTAGGGGTACTAATTTCCAATCAAAGTCATGTGTCAGTCATTTTTTTCGTGTTTTTTCATATAAATGTCTATAACTCCGAAGCGAATTGAGATATTTTCACCAAAATTGACACACATATGTATGGGCTCACTCTGAGGACACGTAAAAAAAATTGTGGGACTGAGCCTCTTGGTGGCGCTATAACAGAACAAAACATGAAATTCCCATTGACTTCAATACAGTTTTGTGAAATAAAATGCTATACTGAACAAATGCATTGGTGTAATATTACGAAACTCAGAATGTGCCATCAGCACCATCCCCTGAAGGTACCCAAAATATTTTGAGACAGCGCCACCTAATGGTCAAAAGTGACAATCAATTAAATCATATTTTTAATTACTCTTTCTATGATTTTTCAGCCATTTCGCCTAAAATCCTCTTTAAATGTCTTTAATTGCTCATTGTTGCAGTTGATCTGACACTTTCAGCCATGTCTTGTCGTCTTATTCTGCTTGGCCCCGGTAATGGCTGCTTGCAGCTATATTTATTATTATTATTCTTCTTCCGCCATGGGAGTCTATGGCAGCCCATAGAACCGATTGCGGGAAAGTTGTTTTGGTTTGACATTCTGATAGAGGACAGTCCCAACATTAAATACACCAATTTTGGTGTTTCTAAGTCACTCCCTCTAGCGCCACCACCTGTCCAAAGTTTCACTTTTATTATGCTAATAACTTTTGAACCATTTGGCCAATCAACAAAATTCTTTTTTCATCTGATTCCTGAGCTCATGACGATTCGATTGCACCCTATGACGTCATTTTCCGTCATTAAAATATGGCCGCCATTTTGAATTATTCTCAAAACCTACTTTTTCGAACTCGTCCTAGACGGTTTGTCCGATTTGCACAAAAATTGAACCAGATCATCTTCAGGCAGTGCTGACCAAAAGTTATGGAATTCAAATTGATTCGTCAAACCGTTTTCGATAAACGCTCGAACAAATTTTACGTAGCGCCTGCAAAAACAGTTGTAAGACTGTATCTCCGCAATGGTTTATCGGATTCAGACCAAACTTGGTACATGTCATCACAAGCATGACCTGAGGCTACATACTGCGTTTCGGCGCAGCGCCACCTACTGGTCCGGAGATATGAAAAATGGCTATTTTTGCTTATAACTTCTGAACAGTTTGTCCAAAAATCATAAAATTGGTCTTGTTAGATTCAGGGCGACATGCCGAGTCGACTGATATCCAATTTTACCATATCGGCCATTTTGACTGTCGGCCATTTTGAATTTTGTGCTAAAATGCTGTATTTTACGAACGCATAAACGGATTGTTACGAAACTTGGTATGGGTCATCACCACGATGTCCTGAAGGAGCCTGAGAAGTTTCAAAACAGCGCCACCTAGTGGTGAATTATTTTTTTTAAATGCTCATAACTTTGGGTGTGGTCGACTTATTTTCACGAGACTCATCTAATTAGACTCCTGAATCCTTGCCGAGTCCTACGATACCAAACATGCTAGGTTTCGCCTTACGGTTTGTGTAGCGTTGTGATTTAGCGCTTAAAAAACATTTGGCTATATCTTCGAAACCGTTTGTCCGATCGAGACGAAACCACCGTCAGAAGTTTGGAAACATAGGTCGATAGCTATACACCAATGCCCAAATGCGAAAATATTGATGTTTAGGGGTAGTAAATTCCAATCAAAGTCATGTGTCAGTAATTTTTTACGTGTTTTTTCATATAAATGTCTATAACTCTGAAGCGAATTGAGATATTTTCACCAAAATCGACACACATATGTATGGGCTCACTCTGAGGACACATAAAAAAAATTGTGGGACTGAGCCTCTTGGTGGCGCTATAATAGAACAAAACATGAAATTCCCATTGACTTCAATACAGTTTTCTGAAATAAAATGCTTTACTAAACAAATGCATTGGTGTAATATTACGAAACTCAGAATGTGCCATCAGCACCATCCCCTGAAGGTACCCAAAATATTTTGAGACAGCGCCACCTAATGGTCAAAAGTGACAATCAATTAAATCATATTTTTAATTACTCTTTCTATGATTTTTCAGCCATTTCGCCTAAAATCCTCTTTAAATGTCTTTAATTGCTCATTGTTGCAGTTGATCTGACACTTTCAGCCATGTCTTGTCGTCTTATTCTGCTTGGCCCCGGTAATGGCTGCTTGCAGCTATATTTATTATTAGGGGCCAAGCACCGAAGGTGCGGAGGCACCTATTGTATCTGTTCGCGTTCTTATTAGGGGCCAAGCACCGAAGGTGCGGAGGCACCTATTGTATTTGTTCCGGTTCTTATTATTATTATTATTCTGTTATTTCTTCCGACTAGGCGTCTATGGCAGCCCATAGAACCGCTTGCGGGAAAGTTATGAAATTTGTCACACTGGTAGATGACCATCTGAAAAGTCACCATAGCAAATTTGGTGTCTTAAAACCAATCCCTCCAGCGCCACCAACTGTCCAAAGTTTCACTTTTATTATGCTAATAACTTTTGAACCATTTGGCCAATCAACAAAATTCTTTTTTCCTCTGATTCCTGAGCTCATGACGATTCGATTGCACCCTATGACGTCATTTTCTGGCTTATAAATATGGCCGCCATTTTGAATGTGCTGAAAAAGCTACTTTTTCGAACTCGTCCTAGACGGTTTGTCCGATTTGCACGAAAATTGAACCAGATCATCTTCAGGCAGTGCTGACCAAAAGTTATGGAATTCAAATTGATTCGTCAAACCGTTTTCGAATAACGCTCGAACACATTTTACGTAGCGCTTGCGAAAACAGTCGTAGGGCTGTATCTCCGCAACGTTTTATCGGATTCAGACCAAAATTGGTACAGGTCATCACAAGCATGACCTGAGGCTACATGCTGCGTTTCGGCGCAGCGCCACCTACTGGTCCGGAGATATGAAAAAGGGCTATTTTTGCTTATAACTTCTGAACAATTTGTCCAAAAATCATAAAATTGGTCTCGTTAGATTCAGGGCAACATGCCGAGTCGACTGATATCAAATTTTACCATATCGGCCATTTTGACTGTCGGCCATTTTGAATTTTGTGCTAAAATGCTGTATTTTAAGAACGCATGAACGGATTGTTACGAAACTTGGTATGGGTCATCAGCACGATGTTCTGAAGGAGCGTGAGAAGTTTCGAAACAGCGCCACCTAGTGGTGAATTTTTTTTTTCAAATGCTTATAACTTTGGGTGTGGTTGACTTATTTTCACCAAACTCATCTCATTAGACTCCTGAATCCTTGCCGAGTCCAACGATACCAAACATGCTAGGTTTCGCCTCACGGTTTGTGTAGCGTTGTGATTTAGCGCTTAAAAAACATTTGGCTATATCTTCGAAACCGTTTGTCCGATCGAGACGAAACCACCGTCAGAAGTTAGGAAACATAGGTCGATAGCTATACGCCAATGCCCAAATGCGAAAATATTGATGTTTAGGGGTAGTAAATTCCAATCAAAGTCATGTGTCAGTCATTTTTTACGTGTTTTTTCATATAAATGTCTATAACTCTGAAGCGAATTGAGATATTTTCACCAAAATCGACACACATATGTATGGGCTCACTCTGAGGACACATAAAAAAAATTGTGGGACTGAGCCTCTTGGTGGCGCTATAATAGAACAAAACATGAAATTCCCATTGACTTCAATACAGTTTTGTGAAATAAAGTGCTATACTAAACAAATGCATTAGTGTAATATTACAAAACTCAGAATGTGCCATCAGCATCATCCCCTAAAGGTATTCAAAATATTTCGAAACAGCGCCACCTAGTGGTCAAAACTTATAACAACATTTACAAAAAGGCTAATAACTTTTGAATAAATCTGGCTACTGAAATGCCACTGGTCTTAATAGATTCCTTGGGTCAAGCCGAGAACATAGATACCAAGTTTACCTTATTTGGCCAAACTTCCTGTCCGCCATCTTGATTTTCATTCAAAACCTACTTTTTCGAACTCCTCCTAGACCGTTTGTCCGATTTTCACCAAAATCGAATCGTATCATCTCCAGACTGTGCCGACTCAAAGTTATGGATTTCGTGTGGGTAGACCAAACCGTTTTCGTATAGCGCAGCAGCAAAGTTGAGGCATGATGCTAATAGCACTATTCAGGCTTTATCTCTGCAATGCCTTGACATATTGACACCAAACTTTGTATGTGTCATTGTCACTTCACTCTGACCACATCACATCAGTTTTGTAACTGCGCCACCTATTGGTCAGAAGTGATAATGCATTAAATCATATTTTTATTGACTGTTTCTATGATTTTTCAGCCATTTCGTCTAAAATCCTCTTTAAATGTCTTTAATTGCTCATTGTTGCAGTTGGTCTGACACTTTCAGACATTTTGGCATGTCTTGTCGTCTTATTCTGCTTGGCCCCGGTAATTGCTGCTTGCAGCTATATTTATTATTATTCTTCTTCCGCCATGGGAGTCTATGGCAGCCCATAGAACCGATTGCGGGAAAGTTGTTTTGGTTTGACATTCTGATAGAGGACAGTCCCAACATTAAGTACACCAATTTTGGTGTGTCTAAGTCATTCCCTCTAGCGCCACCACCTGTCCAAAGTTTCACTTTTACTTTGCTAATAACTTTTGAACCGTAAGGCCAATCAGCGAAATCCTTTTTTCCTCTGATTCCTGAGCTCATGACGATTCGATTGCACCCTATATCATCATTTTCCGTCATAAAAACATGGCCGCCATTTTGAATTTTCCTAAAAAGGTACTTTTTCGAACTCGTCCTAGACGGTTTGTCCGATTTGCACTAAAATTGAATCGGATCATCTTCAGGCAGGGGTGACAAAAAGTTATTAAAATCTTGTTGATTCGTCAAACCGTTTTCGATAAACGCACGAATACATTTTACGTAGCGCTAGCAAAAACAGTCGTAAGGCTGTATCTCCGCAACGGTTTATCGTATTCAGACCAATCTTGGTACATGTACTCACAAGCATGACCTGAGGCTACATGCTGCGTTTCGGCGCAGCGCCACCTACTGGTCCGGAGATATGAAAAATGGCTATTTTTGCTTATAACTTCTGAACAGTTTGTCCAAAAATCATAAAATTGGTCTTGATAGATTCAGGGCGACATGCCGAGTCGACTGATATCCAATTTTGCCATATCGGCCATTTTGACTGTCGGCCATTTTGAATTATGTGCTAAAATGCTGTATTTTATGAACGCATGAACGGATTGTTACGAAACTTGGTATGGGTCATCAACACGATGTCCTGAAGGAGCCTGAGAAGTTTCGAAACAGCGCCACCTAGTGGGGAATTTTTTTCCCCAAATGCTTATAACTTTGGGTGTGGTCGACTTATTTTCACAAGAGTCATCTCTTTAGACTCCTGAATCGTTGCCGAGTCCAACGATACCAAACATTCTAGGTTTTGCCTTACGGTTTGTGTAGCGTTGTGATTTAGCGCTTAAAAAACATTTGGCTATATCTTCGAAACCGCTAGTCCGATCGAGACGAAACCACCGTCAGAAGTTTGGAAACATAGGTCGATAGCTATATGCCAATGCCCAAATGCGAAAATATTGATAGTAAGGGGTAGTAAAATCCAATCAAAGTCATGTGTCAGTAATTTTTTACATGTTTTTTCATATAAATGTCTATAACTCCGAAGTGAATTGAGATATTTTGACCAAAATTGACACACATATGCATGGGCTCACTCTGAGGACACATAAAAAAAATGGTGGGACTGAGTCTCTTGGTGGCGCTATAACAGAACAAAACATGAAATTCCCATTGACTTCAATACAGTTTTGTGAATTAAAATTATATACTTAACAAATGCATTGGTGTAATATTATGAAACTCAGAATATGCCATCAGCACCATCCCCTGAAGGTACCCAAACTATTTCGAGACAGCGCCACCTAGTGATCAATTGTTATGACAAATTTTCCAAAAAGGCTAATAACTTTTGAATAAATCTGGCTTTTGAAATGCCACTGGTCTTAATAGATTCCTTGGGTCAAGCCGAGAACATAGATACCAAGTTTTCCTTATTTGGCTGAACTTCCTGTCCGCCATCTTGATTTTCAGTCAAAACCTACTTTTTCGAACTCCTCCTAGACCGTTTGTCCGATTTTCACCAAAATCGAATCGTATCATCTCCAGACTTTGCCAACTAAAAGTTATGGATTTCGTGTCGATAGACGAAACCGTTTTCGTATAGCATAGCAGCAAAGTTGAGGCATGATGCCAAAAGGACTATTCAGGCTTTATCTCTGCAATGCCTTGACATATTGACACCAAACTTTGTATGTGTCATTGTCACTTCACTCTAACCACATCACATCAGTTTTGTAACTACGCCACCTATTGGTCGAAAGTGAGAATCGTATTTTGAATGACTTTTTATAAGATTTTTCAGCCATTTCGCCTAAAATCCTCTTTAAATGTATTTAATTGCTCATTGTTGCAGTTGGTCTGACACCTTCAGCCATGTTGGCATATGCTGTCATCTGCTTGCGCTTGGCCCCGATAATTGCTGCTTGCAGCTATATTTATTAGGGGCCAAGCACCGAAGGTGCGGAGGCACCTATTGTATCTGTTCCCGTTCTTATTAGGGGCCAAGCACCGAAGGTGCGGAGGCACCTATTGTATCTGTTCCCGTTCTTATTATTAGGGGCCAAGCACCGAAGGTGCGTAGGCACCTATTGTATCTGTTCCCGTTCTTATTATTATTATTCTTCCGTTTCTTCCGACTGGGAGTCTATGGCAGCCCATAGAACCGATTGCGGGAAAGTTTTAATGGTTTGACATTCTGATGGAGGACAGTCCCAACATTAAATACACCAATTTTGGTGTGTCTAAGTCATTCCCTCTAGCGCCACCACCTGTCCAAAGTTTCACTCATATTTTGCTAATAACTTTTGAAGCGTAAGACCAATCAACAAAATATTTTTTTCCTCTGATTCCTGAGCTCATGCCGGTTCTAATGCACCCCATGACGTCATTTTCTGTCATAAAAATATGGCTGCCATTTAGATTTTTCCAAAAAAGCTACTTTTTCGAACTCGTCCTAGACGGTTTGTCTGATTTGCACGAAAATTGAACCAGATCATCTTCAGGCAGTGGTGACAAAAAGTTATGGAATTCAAATTGATTCGTCAAACCGTTTTCGATAAACGCTCGAACAAATTTTACGTAGCGCTTGCAAAAACAGTCGTAAGGCTGTATCTCCGCAACGGTTTATCATATTCAGACCAAATTTGGTACATGTCATCACAGGCATGACCTGAGGCTACATGCTGCGTTTCGGCACAGCGCCACCTACTGGGCCAGAGATATGAAAAATGGCTATTTTTGCTTATAACTTCTGAACAGTTTTTCCAAAAATCATAAAATTGGTCTCGTTAGATTCAAGGTAACATGCCGAGTCGACTGATATCCAATTTTACCATATCAGCCATTTTGTCTGTCGGCCATTTTGAATTTTGTGCTAAAATGCTGTATTTTAAGAACGCATGAACGGATTGTTACGAAACTCGGTATGGGTCATCAGCACGATGTCCTGAAAGAACCTAAGAAGTTTCGAAACAGCGCCACCTAGTGGTTACATTTTTTTTTCAAATGCTTATAACTTTGGGTGTGGTCGACTTATTTTTCACAAGAGTCATCTCATTAAACTCCTGAATCGTTGCCGAGTCCAACGATACCAAACATGCTAGGTTTCACCTTACGGTTTGTGTAGCGTTGTGATTTAGCGCTTAAAAAACATTTGGCGATATCTTCGAAACCGCTTGTCCGATCGAGACGAAACCACCGTCAGAAGTTTGGAAACATAGGTCGATAGCTATACGCCAATGCCCAAATTCGAAAATATTGATAGTAAGGGGTAGTAAAATCCAATCAAAGTCATGTGTCAGTCATTTTTTACGTGTTTTTTCATATAAATGTCTATAACTCCGAAGAGAATTGAGATATCTTCACCAAAATTGACACACATATGTATGGGCTCACTCTGAGGACACGTAAAAAAAATTGTGGGACTGAGCCTCTTGGTGGCGCTATAACAGAACAAAACATGAAATTCCCATTGACTTCAATACAGTTTTGTGAAATAAAATGCTATACTGAACAAATGCATTGGTGTAATATTACGAAACTAAGAATGTGCCATCAGCACCATCCCCTGAAGGTACCCAAAATATTTTGAGACAGCGCCACCTAATGGTCAAAAGTGACAATCAATTAAATCATATTTTTAATTACTCTTTCTATGATTTTTCAGCCATTTCGCCTAAAATCCTCTTTAAATGTCTTTAATTGCTCATTGTTGCAGTTGATCTGACACTTTCAGCCATGTCTTGTCGTCTTATTCTGCTTGGCCCCGGTAATGGCTGCTTGTTATTATTATTATTCTTCTTCCACTCTGGGAGTCTATGGCAGCCCATAGAACCGATTGCGGGAAAGTTGTAATGGTTTGACATTCTGATAGAGGACATTCCCAACATTAAATACACCAATTTTGGTGTGTCTAAGTCATTCCCTCTAGCGCCACCACCTGTCCAAAATTTCACTTTTGTTTTGCTAATAACTTTTGAACCGTAAGGCCAATCAACAAAATTCTTATTTCCTCTGATTCCTGAGCTCATGCCAATTCGATTGCACCCTATGTCGTCATTTTCCGTCATAAAAACATGGCCGCCATGTTGAATTATTCTCAAAACCTACTTTTTCGAACTCGTCCTAGACAGTTTCTCCGATTTGCACGAAAATTGAACCAGATCATCTTCAGGCAGTGCTGACAAAAAGTTATTAAAATCTAGTTGATTTGTCAAACCGTTTTCAATAAACGCTCGAACAAATTTTACGTAGCGCTTGCGAAAACAGTCGTAAGGCTGTATCTTCGCAACGCTTTATCGTATTCAGACCAAACTTGGTACATGTCATCACAAGCATGACCTGAGGCTACATGCTGTGTTTCGGCGCAGCGCCACCTACTGGTCCAGAGATATGAAAAATGGCTATTTTTGCTTATAACTTCTGAACAGTTTGTCCAAAAATCATAAAATTGGTCTTGTTAGATTCAGGGCAAAATGCCGAGTCGACTGATATCCAATTTTACCATATCGGCCATTTTGACTGTCGGCCATTTTGAATTTTGTGCTAAAATGCTGTATTTTAAGAACGCATGAACGGATTGTTACGAAACTTGGTATGGGTCATCAGCACGATGTCCTGAAGGAGCCTGAGAAGTTTCGAAACAGCGCCACCTAGTGGTTAATCTTTTTATTCAAATGCTTATAACTTTGGGTGTGGTCGACTTATTTTCACGAGACTCATCTAATTAGACTCCTGAATCCTTGCCGAGTCCTACGATACCAAACATGCTAGGTTTCGCCTTACGGTTTGTGTAGCGTTGTGATTTAGCGCTTAAAAAACATTTGGCTATATCTGCGAAACCGCTAGTCTGATCGAGACGAAACCACCGTCAGAAGTTTGGAAACATAGGTCGATAGCTATATGCCAATGCCCAAATGCGAAAATATTGATAGTAAGGGGTAGCAAAATTCAATCAAAGTCATGTGTCAGTCATTTTTTACGTGTTTTTTCATATAAATGTCTATAACTCCGAAGCGAATTGAGATATTTTCACCAAAATTGACACAGATATGTATGGGCTCACTCTGAGGACACGTAAAAAAAATGGTGTGACTGAGCCTCTTGGTGGCGCTATAATAGAACAAAACATGAAATTCCCATTGACTTCAATACAGTTTTGTGAAATAAAATGCTATACTAAACAAATGCATTGGTGTTATTTAATGAAACTCAAAAAGTGCCTTCAACACCATTTCCTGAAAGTACCCAACATATTTCAAGACAGCGCCACCTTTTGGTCAAAAGTTATAACAAAACTTCTAAAAATGCTAATAACTTTTGAATAAATCTGCCCATTGAAATGCCACTGGTATTAATAGATTCCTTGGGTCAAGCCGAGAACATAGAAACCAAGTTTTCCTTATTTGGCCTAACTTCCTGTCCGCCATCTTGATTTTCATTCAAAACATACATTTTCGAACTCCTCCTACACCGTTTGTCCGATTTTCACCAAAATCTAATCGTATCATCTCCAGACCGTGCCGACTAAAACTTATCGATTTCGTCTCGATTGACGAAACCGTTTTCGTATAGCGCAGCAGCAAAGTTGAGGCATGATGCTAAAAGCACTATTCAGGCTTTATCTGTGCAATGCCTTGACATATTGACACCAAACTTTGTATGTGTCATTGTCACTTCACTCTGACCACATCACATCAGTTTTGTAACTGCGCCACCTATTGGTCGAAAGTGATAATGCATTAAATCATATTTTTATTTACTGTTTCTATGAATTTTCAGGCATTTTGCCTAAAATCCTCTTTAATGTCTTTAATTGCTCATTGTTGCAGTTGGTCTGACACTTTCAGCAATGTTGGCATGTCTTGTCATCTGATTGTGCTTGGCCCCGCTAAATGCTGCTTGCAGCTTTAATTATTAGGGGCCAAGCACCGAAGGTGCGGAGGCACCTATTGTATCTGTTCCCGTTCTTATTATTATTATTATTATTATTAGGGGCCAAGCACCGAAGGTGCGGAGGCACCTATTGTATCTGTTCCCGTTCTTATTATTATTATTAGGGGCCAAGCACCGAAGGTGCGGGCACCTATTGTAATTGTTCCCGTTCTTATTATTATTCTTCTTCTTCTTCCGCTCTTGGAGTCTATGGCAGCCCATAGAACCGATTGCAGGAAAGTTGTTTTGGTTTGACATTCTGATAGAGGACATTCCCAACATTAAATACACCAATTTTGGTGTTTCTAAGTCATTCCCTCTAGCGCCACCACCTGTCCAAAATTTCACTTTTGTTTTGCTAATAACTTTTGAACCGTAAGGCCAATCAACAAAATTCTTTTTTCCTCTGATTCCTGAGCTCATGCCGATTCGATTGCACCCTATGACGTCATTTTCCGTCATAAAAACAGGGCCGCCATTTTGAATTATTCTCAAAACCTACTTTTTCGAACTCGTCCTAGACAGTTTGTCCGATTTGCACGAAAATTGAACCAGATCATCTTCAGGCAGTGCTGACAAAAAGTTATTAAAATCTAGTTGATTTGTCAAACCGTTTTCAATAAACGCTCGAACAAATTTTACGTAGCGCTTGCGAAAACAGTCGTAAGGCTGTATCTTCGCAACGCTTTATCGTATTCAGACCAAACTTGGTACATGTCATCACAAGAATGACCTGAGGCTACATGCTGCGTTTCGGCGCAGCGCCACCTACTGGTCCAGAGATATGAAAAATGGCTATTTTTGCTTATAACTTCTGAACAGTTTGTCCAAAAATCATAAAATTGGTCTTGTTAGATTCAGGGCAAAATGCCGAGTCGACTGATATCCAATTTTACCATATCGGCCATTTTGACTGTCGGCCATTTTGAATTTTGTGCTAAAATGCTGTATTTTAAGAACGCATGAACGGATTGTTACGAAACTTGGTATGGGTCATCAGCACGATGTCCTGAAGGAGCCTGAGAAGTTTCGAAACAGCGCCACCTAGTGGTTAATCTTTTTATTCAAATGCTTATAACTTTGGGTGTGGTCGACTTATTTTCACGAGACTCATCTAATTAGACTCCTGAATCCTTGCCGAGTCCTACGATACCAAACATGCTAGGTTTCGCCTTACGGTTTGTGTAGCGTTGTGATTTAGCGCTTAAAAAACATTTGGCTATATCTGCGAAACCGCTAGTCTGATCGAGACGAAACCACCGTCAGAAGTTTGGAAACATAGGTCGATAGCTATACGCCAATGCCCATATGCGAAAATATTGATAGTAAGGGGTAGTAAAATTCAATCAAAGTCATGTGTCAGTCATTTTTTACGTGTTTTTTCATATAAATGTCGATAACTCCGAAGCGAATTGAGATATTTTCACCAAAATTGACACAGATATGTATGGGCTCACTCTGAGGACACGTAAAAAAAATGGTGTGACTGAGCCTCTTGGTGGCGCTATAATAGAACAAAACATGAAATTCCCATTGACTTCAATACAGTTTTGTGAAATAAAATGCTATACTAAACAAATGCATTGGTGTTATTTAATGAAACTCAGAAAGTGCCTTCAGCACCATTTCCTGAAAGTACCCAACATATTTCAAGACAGCGCCACCTTTTGGTCAAAAGTTATAACAAAACTTCTAAAAATGCTAATAACTTTTGAATAAATCTGCCCATTGAAATGCCACTGGTATTAATAGATTCCTTGGGTCAAGCCGAGAACATAGAAACCAAGTTTTCCTTATTTGGCCTAACTTCCTGTCCGCCATCTTGATTTTCATTCAAAACATACATTTTCGAACTCCTCCTACACCGTTTGTCCGATTTTCACCAAAATCGAATCGCTTCATCTCCAGACCGTGCCGACTAAAAGTTATCGATTTCGTCTCGATTGACGAAACCGTTTTCGTATAGCGCAGCAGCAAAGTTGAGGCATGGTGCTATAAACACTATTCAGGCTTTATCTCTGCAATGCCTTGACATATTGACACCAAACTTTGTATGTGTCATTGTCACTTCACTCTGACCACATTACATCAGTTTTGTAACTGCGCCACCTATTGGTCGAAAGTGATAATGCATTAAATCATATTTTTATTTACTGTTTCTATGAATTTTCAGGCATTTTGCCTAAAATCCTCTTTAATGTCTTTAATTGCTCATTGTTGAAGTTGGTCTGACAGTTTCAGCAATGTTGGCATGTCTTGTCATCTGATTGTGCTTGGCCCCGCTAAATGCTGCTTGCAGCTTTAATTATTATTATTAGGGGCCAAGCACCGAAGGTGCGGGCACCTATTGTATCTGTTCCCGTTCTTATTATTATTATTATTATTATTATTATTATTATTATTCTTCTTCCGCTCTTGGAGTCTATGGCAGCCCATAGAACCGATTGCGGGAAAGTTGTTTTGGTTTGACATTCTGATAGAGGACATTCCCAACATTAAATACACCAATTTTGGTGTTTCTAAGTCATTCCCTCTAGCGCCACCACCTGTCCAAAATTTCACTTTTGTTTTGCTAATAACTTTTGAACCGTAAGGCCAATCAACAAACTTCTTTTTTCCTCTGATTCCTGAGCTCATGCCGATTCGATTGCACCCTATGACGTCATTTTCCGTCATAAAAACATGGCCGCCATTTTGAATTATTCTCAAAACCTACTTTTTCGAACTCGTCCTAGACGGTTTGTCCGATTTGCACGAAAATTGAACCAGATCATATTCAGGCAGTGCTGACCAAAAGTTATTAAAATCTAGTTGATTTGTCAAACCGTTTTCAATAAACGCTCGAACAAATTTTACGTAGCGCTTGCGAAAACAGTCGTAAGGCTGTATCTTCGCAACGCTTTATCGTATTCAGACCAAACTCGGTACATGTCATCACAAGCATGACCTGAGGCTACATGCTGCGTTTCGGCCCAGCGCCACCTACTGGTCCAGAGATATGAAAAATGGCTATTTTTGCTTATAACTTCTGAACAGTTTGTCCAAAAATCATAAAATTGGTCTTGTTAGATTCAGGGCAAAATGCCGAGTCGACTGATATCCAATTTTACCATATCGGCCATTTTGACTGTCGGCCATTTAGAATTTTGTGCTAAAACGCTGTATTTTAAGAACGCATGAACGGATTGTTACGAAACTTGGTATGGGTCATCAGCACGATATCCTGAAGGAGCCTGAGAAGTTTCGAAACAGCGCCACCTAGTGGTTAATCTTTTTATTCAAATGCTTATAACTTTGGGTGTGGTCGACTTATTTTCACGAGACTCATCTAATTAGACTCCTGAATCCTTGCCGAGTCCTACGATACCAAACATGCTAGGTTTCGCCTTACGGTTTGTGTAGCGTTGTGATTTAGCGCTTAAAAAACATTTGGCTATATCTGCGAAACCGCTAGTCTGATCGAGACGAAACCACCGTCAGAAGTTTGGAAACATAGGTCGATAGCTATACGCCAATGCCCAAATGCGAAAATATTGATAGTAAGGGGTAGTAAAATTCAATCAAAGTCATGTGTCAGTCATTTTTTACGTGTTTTTTCATATAAATGTCTATAACTCCGAAGCGAATTGAGATATTTTCACCAAAATCGACACACATATGTATGGGCTCACTCTGAGGACACGTAAAAAAAATGGTGTGACTGAGCCTCTTGGTGGCGCTATAACAGAACAAAACATGAAATTCCCATTGACTTCAATACAGTTTTGTGAAATAAAATGCTATACTAAACAAATGCATTGGTGTTATTTAATGAAACTCAGAAAGTGCCTTCAGCACCATTTCCTGAAAGTACCCAACATATTTCAAGACAGCGCCACCTTTTGGTCAAAAGTTATAACAAAACTTCTAAAAATGCTAATAACTTTTGAATAAATCTGCCCATTGAAATGCCACTGGTATTAATAGATTCCTTGGGTCAAGCCGAGAACATAGAAACTAAGTTTTCCTTATTTGGCCTAACTTCCTGTCCGCCATCTTGATTTTCATTCAAAACATACATTTTCGAACTCCTCCTACACCGTTTGTCCGATTTTCACCAAAATCGAATCGTATCATCTCCAGACCGTGCCGACTAAAACTTATCGATTTCGTCTCGATTGACGAAACCGTTTTCGTATAGCGCAGCAGCAAAGTTGAGGCATGATGCTAATTGCACTATTCAGGCTTTATCTCTGCAATGCCTTGACATATTGACACCAAACTTTGTATGTGTCATTGTCACTTCACTCTGACCACATCACATCAGTTTTGTAACTGCGCCACCTATTGGTAGAAAGTGATAATGCATTACATAATATTTTTATTGACTGTTTCTATGAATTTTCAGGCATTTTGCCTAAAATCCTCTTTAATGTCTTTAATTGCTCATTGTTGCAGTTGGTCTGACACTTTCAGCAATGTTGGTATGTGTTGTCATCTGATTGTGCTTGGCCCCGCTAAATGCTGCTTGCAGCTTTAATTAGTGGTGCTTTTTCAAAGCACCACTAGTGTTATTGTCACTCATACTTATTATTCTTCTTCTTCTTCTTATTATTCCGCCACAAGTTTGGCGCGTAACTTGCCCCGCACCGTTTGTCACAGACCCATGAGTGAGGCATCAAATCGACCGGCTCATTGAGGAGAGGTGTGCTATGACTTTTCTAAGCGATCGGGTGTACGATGTTCGCACAGCGGACGAAAAAGCGGCCAAAAAAGTCCCATTGACTTAACATGGGGAGTTCTAAAAACATTTGAATCCCAACTGCCGTTTTCACACACACCACTCCAAAGGGCCTGACACCCCTGCGTTTCTCTCCCTCTCTCTCTCCCTCAGAGGATTTATATTATCAAGCAGCCAATAAGTAATGGCCTAAAATCTTCATAGCCACACCCTAGCAACCAGTTGCAGCACCCTAGCAACCACTCTGAGCTCCCTAGCAACCACCCTAAACCAATAAATAATATAAAAACATTTTTTTTACATTTTTTAAAGCAATATCACACTCGTAGCCTTGCGATATTGCTCCATGCTTGTGCCTATTCGGCCATAGGCACGAGGCCGCAGGCCGAGTGCCGTACTGAAGCACTCGTTATTAAAGATTTTAAGAACTCTATAAAAACTCCATAGTAACCATATTTGACAACTACCAACCACCTAGTAACACCATAGCAACTACCAAAAATACCTTAGCAACCACCCTGAACACCCTAGCAACGTCTAGAAATGCTCTAGTAACCACCAAAAAACTCTAGCAACCACCCAGAACACCCTAGCAACTGCCTAGCAACCACCCAGAACACCTAGCAACTGCCTAGTAACCACCCAGAACACCCTAGCAACTGCCTAGCAATGCCCTAGCATCCACCCAGAATACCATAGCAACTGCCTAGCAACACCATAGCAACCACCTAGCAATGCCCTAGCAACCACCAAGAATACCCTAGCAACTGCCTAGCAACCACCAAGAATACCCTAGCAACTGCCTAGCAACCACCCAGAACACCTTAGCAACTGCCTAGCAACACCATAGCAACCACCCAGAAAACCCTAGCAACCACCACCTGGCAACAGCATCTTGCTAAAAACATGCTAGCAACATACTAATCATGCTAGCAACAAGCTAGCAACATGCTAATAATGCTAGCATTATGCTACCAACATGCTAATCAAGCTAGCATCATGCTAGCAACATGCTAATCAAGCTATCATAATGCTAGCAAAATGCTAATCAAGCTAGCATCATGCTAGCAACATGCTAATCAAGCTAGCATTATGCTAGCAACATGCTAATCATGTTAGTGTCTAGCTAAAAACATGCTATCAAAATGCTATCAAGCTAGCATTATGCTAATCAAGCTAGCAACATGCTAATAATGCTAGCAACATGCTAATAATGCTAGCATTATGCTACCAACATGCTAATCAAGCTAGCATCATGCTATCAACATGCTAATCAAGTTAGAATAATGCTAGCAACATGCTAATCAAGCTAGCATCATGCTAGCAACATGCTAATCAAGCTAGCATAATGTTAGCAACATGCTAATCATGTTAGCATCTAGCTAAAAACATGCTAGCAACATGCTAATCATGCTAGCATCAAGCTACCAACATGCTAATCAAGCTAGCATCATGCTAACATCATGCTAATCAAGCTAGCATAATGCTAGCAACATGCTAATCAAGCTAGCATCATGCTAGAAACATGCTAATCATGTTAGCATCTAGTTAAAAACATGCTAGCAACATGCTAATAATGCTAGCATCAAGCTACCAACATGCTAATCAAGCTAGCATCATACTAACATCATGCTAATCATGCTAGCATCATGCTACCAATATGCTAATTAAGCTAGCATAATGCTAACAAAATTTTATTCAAGCTAACATCATGCTAACAACATGTTAATCAAGCTAGCATAATGCTAGCAACGTGCTAATCATGTTAGCATCTAGCTAAAAACATGCTAGCAAAATGCTAATCATGCTAACATCTTGTTAAAAGCATGCTAGCAACATGCTAATAATGCTAGCATTATGCTACCAACATGCTAATCAAGCTAGCATCATGCTATCAACATGCTAATCAAGCTAGCATAATGTTAGCAACATGCTAATCAAGCTAGCATCATGCTAGCAACATGCTAATCAAGCTAGCATAATGTTAGCAACATGCTAATCATGTTAGCATCTAGCTAAAAACATGCTAGCAACATGCTAATCATGCTAGCATCAAGCTACCAACATGCTAATCAAGCTAGCATCATGCTAACATCATGCTAATCAAGCTAGCATAATGCTAGCAACATGCTAATCAAGCTAGCATCATGCTAGAAACATGCTAATCATGTTAGCATCTAGTTAAAAACATGCTAGCAACATGCTAATAATGCTAGCATCAAGCTACCAACATGCTAATCAAGCTAGCATCATACTAACATCATGCTAATCATGCTAGCATCATGCTACCAATATGCTAATTAAGCTAGCATAATGCTAACAAAATTTTATTCAAGCTAACATCATGCTAACAACATGTTAATCAAGCTAGCATAATGCTAGCAACGTGCTAATCATGTTAGCATCTAGCTAAAAACATGCTAGCAAAATGCTAATCATGCTAACATCTTGTTAAAAGCATGCTAGCAACATGCTAATCATGCTAGCATCATGCTACCAACATGCTAATCATGTTAGCATCATTTTAACAACATGTTAATCATAGTAAATCATGCTGGAATGTGGTAAATCGTAGTAAATCATCTTAGAAACATGGTAAATCGTGGTAAATAATGCTAAAACGTGGTATATCATGGTATCACAACATGTTAATTGTGTTAGCATCTGCCCAGTGGCGAGTTTTGCCACTGCAAGCACCACTTCACATTTTCTTCAGGAAATGTACATTCTAGTGTTGTGATTACTATTCACCTAGACAAAACTTCGGCGCGTAACTCGCCCCACACCGTTTGTCACAGACCCCTGAATGAGGTGTCAAATCGACCGGTTTATTGAGGAAAGGTGTGCTATGACTTTTATAAGCGATCGGGTGTAAGATGTTCGTCTGGCGGGCGAAAAATTAGCAGAAAAATGTCCCATAGACTTAACATAGGCACAAAATTTGCAAAATCATATCTTTGGCTCAGAAGGTCATAGAGCCTTGGGGTTGGGCTCTTTTGATTCGTCCTATCAAGCAGCCAATAAGTAGTGACATAACAACTTCATAGCCAAGCCATAGCAACCAGTTACAGGCCCCTAGCAACCATTGAACAACATTTACAAGCCATATCTCAGCAACAAAACATTGTAAAAACACAGAGTTGGGCATTTTTTGACCCAGACTTGCAACTACTCTTTAAATATTACCCCATAAACTTTATAAACAAACCTTAGCAACCATTTGGAGTACCCTAGCAACCGTACAAACACATGAATGTGCTATATCTCAGCACCAGAACATCGTATAGATATGAGGGTGTGTTTGTTTGTTTCGGTTGGGAAACTAGACTGTAAATATCACCATGGTAACTGTGTATTCACACCCTAGCAACCGTTTAGAGCCACCTAGCAACCATATTGCAACATATAGAAGCCATATTTCAGCTCCACAACATCGTACAGACATGGTTGTTGGCTCGTATGCAATCATGTACAACACCCTAGTAACCGGGTGGCGAATTTTGCCACTGCAAGCACCACTTCACATTTTCTTCAGGAAATGTACATTCTAGTGTTGTGATTACTATTCACCTAGACATAACTTCGGCGCGTAACTCGCCCCACACCGTTTGTCACAGACCCCTGAATGAGGTGTCAAATTGACCGGTTTATTGAGGAGAGGTGTGCTATGACTTTTATAAGCGATCGGGTGTACGATGTTCGTCTGGCGGGCGAAAAATTTGCCGAAAAATGTCCCATAGACTTAACATAGGCACAAAATTTGCAAAATCATATCTTTGGCTCAGAAGGTCATAGAGCCTTGGGGTTGGGCTCTTTTGATTCATCCTATCAAGCAGCCAATAAGTAGTGACATAACAACTTCATAGCCACGCCCTAGAAACCAGTTACAGGCCCCTAGCAACCATTGAACAACATTTACAAGCCATATCTCAGCAACAAAACATTGTAAAAACACAGAGTTGGGCATTTTTTAACCCATACCTGCAAATACTCTTTAAATATTACCCCATAAACTGTATAAACAAACCTTAGCAACCATTTGGAGTACCCTAGCAACCGTACAAACACATAAATGAGCTATATCTCAGCACCAGAACATCGTATAGACATGGGGGTGTGCTTGTTTGTTTCGGTTTGGAAACCAGTCTGTAAATATCATCATGGTAACTGTGTAACCACACCTTAGCAACCGTTTAGAGCCACCTAGCAACCATATTGCAACATATAGAAGCCATATTTCAGCTCCACAACATCGTACAGACATGGTTGTTGGCTCGTATGCAATCATGTACAACACTCTAGCAACTGAGTGGCGAGTTTTGCCACTGCAAGCACCACTTCACATTTTCTTCAGGAAATGTACATTCTAGTGTTGTGATTACTATTCACCTAGACAAAACTTCGGCGCGTAACTCGCCCCACACCGTTTGTCACAGACCCCTGAATGAGGTGTCAAATCGACCGGTTTATTGAGGAGAGGTGTGCTATGACTTTTATAAGTGATCGGGTGTACAATGTTTGTGTGGCGGGCGAAAAATTAGCCGAAAAATTTCCCATAGACTTAACATAGGCTCAAAATTTGCAAAATCACATCTTTGATTCAGAAGGTCATAGAGCCTTGGATTTGGGCTCTTTTGATTTGTCCTATCAAGCAGCCAATAAGTAGTGACATAACAACTTCATAGCCACGCCCTAGCAACCAGTTACAGGCCCCTAGCAACCATTGAACAACATTTACAAGCCATATCTCAGCAACAAAACATTGTAAAAACACAGAGTAGGGCATTTTTTGACCCAGACTTGCAAATACTCTTTATATATTACCCCATAAACTGTATAAACAAACCGTAGCAACCATTTGGAGTACCCTAGCAACCGTACAAACACATGAATGAGCTATATCTCAGCACCAGAACATCGTATAGACATGGGGGTGTGTTTGTTTGTTTTGGTTGGGAAACCAGTCTGTAAATATCATCATGGTAACTGTGTAACCACACCATAGCAACCGTTTAGAGCTACCTAGCAACCATATTGCAACATATAGAACCCATATTTCAGCTCCACAACATCGTACAGACATGGTTGTTGTCTCGTATGCAATCATGTACAACATCCTAGCAACCGAGTGGTGAGTTTTGCCACTGCAAGCACCACTTCACATTTTCTTCAGGAAATGTACATTCTAGTGTTGTGATTACTATTCACCTAGACAAAACTTCGGCGCGTAACTCACCCCACAGCGTTTGTCACAGACCCCTGAATGAGGTGTCAAATCGATCGGTTTATTGAGGAGAGGTGTGCTATGACTTTTATAAGTGATCGGGTGTACGATGTTCGTCTGGCGGGGGAAAAATTTGCCGAAAAATGTCCCATAGACTTAACATAGGCACAAATTTAGCAAAAGCATATCTTTGGCTCAGAAGGTCATAGAGCCTTGGGGTTGGGCTCTTTTGATTCATCCTATCAAGCAGCCAATAAGTAGTGACATAACAATTTCATAGCCATGCCCTAGCAACCAGTTACAGGCCCCTAGCAACCATTGAACAACATTTACAAGCCATATCTCAGCATCAAAACATTGTAAAAACACAGAGTTGGACATTTTTTTACCCAGACCTGCAAATACTCTTTAAATATGACCCCATAAACTGTATAAACAAACCTTAGCAACCATTTGGCATACCCTAGCAACCGTACAAACACATGAATGAGCTATATCTCAGCACCAGAACATCATATAGACATGGGGGTGTGCTTGTTTGTTTCGGTTGGGAAACCAGTCTGTAAATATCATCATGGTAACTGTGTAACCACACCTTAGCAACCGTTTAAAGCTACCTAGCAACCATATTGCAACATATAGAAGCCATATTTCAGCTCCACAACATCGTACAGACATGGTTGTTGGCTCGTATGCAATCATGTACAACACCGTAGCAACCGAGTGGCGAATTTTGCCACTGCAAGCACCACTTCACATTTTCTTCAGGAAATGTACATTCTAGTTATTATTATTATTCTTCTTCCACTCTGGGAGTCTATGGCAGCCCATAGAACCGATTGCGGGAAAGTTGTAATGGTTTGACATTCTGATAGAGGACAGTCCCAACATTAAATACACCAATTTTGGTGTGTCTAAGTCATTCCCTCTAGCGCCACCACCTGTCCAAAATTTCACTTTTGTTTTGCTAATAACTTTTGAACCGTAAGGCCAATAAACAAAATTCTTTTTTCCTCTGATTCCTGAGCTCATGCCGATTCGATTGCACCCTATGTCGTCATTTTCCGTCATAGAAACATGGCCGCCATTTTGAATTATTCTCAAAACCTACTTTTTCGAACTCGTCCTAGACGGTTTGTCCGATTTGCATGAAAATTGAACCAGATCATCTTCAGGCAGTGCTGACAAAAAGTTATTAAAATCTAGTTGATTTGTCAAACCGTTTTCAATAAACGCTCGAACAAATTTTACGTAGCGCTTGCGAAAACAGTCGTAAGGCTGTATCTTCGCAACGCTTTATCGTATTCAGACCAAACTTGGTACATGTCATCACAAGCATGACCTGAGGCTACATGCTGCGTTTCGGCGCAGCGCCACCTACTGGTCCAGAGATATGAAAAATGGCTATTTTTGCTTATAACTTCTGAACAGTTTGTCCAAAAATCATAAAATTGGTCTTGTTAGATTCAGGGCAAAATGCCAAGTCGACTGATATCCAATTTTACCATATCGGCCATTTTGACTGTCGGCCATTTTGAATTTTGTGCTAAAATGCTGTATTTTAAGAACGCATGAATGGATTGTTACGAAACTTGGTATGGGTCATCAGCACGATGTCCTGAAGGAGCCTGAGAAGTTTCGAAACAGCGCCACCTAGTGGTTAATCTTTTTATTCAAATGCTTATAACTTTGGGTGTGGTCGACTTATTTTCACGAGACTCATCTAATTAGACTCCTGAATCCTTGCCGAGTCCTACGATACCAAACATGCTAGGTTTCGCCTTACGGTTTGTGTAGCGTTGTGATTTAGCGCTTAAAAAACATTTGGCTATATCTGCGAAACCGCTAGTCTGATCGAGACGAAACCACCGTCAGAAGTTTGGAAACATAGGTCGATAGCTATACGCCAATGCCCAAATGCGAAAATATTGATAGTTAGGGGTAGTAAAATTCAATCAAAGTCATGTGTCAGTCATTTTTTACGTGTTTTTTCATATAAATGTCTATAACTCCAAAGCGAATTGAGATATTTTCACCAAAATTGACACAGATATGTATGGGCTCACTCTGAGGACACGTAAAAAAAATGGTGTGACTGAGCCTCTTGGTGGTGCTATAATAGAACAAAACATGAAATTCCCATTGACTTCAATACAGTTTTGTGAAATAAAATGCTATACTAAACAAATGCATTGGTGTTATTTAATGAAACTCAGAGAGTGCCTTCAGCACCATTTCCTGAAAGTACCCAACATATTTCAAGACAGCGCCACCTATTGGTCAAAAGTTATAACAAAACTTCTAAAAATGCTAATAACTTTTGAATAAATCTGCCCATTGAAATGCCACTGGTATTAATAGATTCCTTGGGTCAAGCCGAGAACATAGAAGCCAAGTTTTCCTTATTTGGCCTAACTTCCTGTCCGCCATCTTGATTTTCATTCAAAACATACATTTTCGAACTCCTCCTACACCGTTTGTCCGATTTTCACCAAAATCGAATCGTATCATCTCCAGACCGTGCCGACTAAAAGTTATCGATTTCGTCTCGATTGACGAAACCGTTTTCGTATAGCGCAGCAGCAAAGTTGAGGCATGATGCTAAAAGCACTATTCAGGCTTTATCTCTGCAATGCCTTGACATATTGACACCAAACTTTGTATGTGTCATTGTCACTTCACTCTGACCACATCACATCAGTTTTGTAACTGCGCCACCTATTGGTCGAAAGTGATAATGCATTAAATCATATTTTTATTTACTGTTTCTATGAATTTTCAGGCATTTTGCCTAAAATCCTCTTTAATGTCTTTAATTGCTCATTGTTGCAGTTGGTCTGACACTTTCAGCAATGTTGGCATGTCTTGTCATCTGATTGTGCTTGGCCCCGCTAAATGCTGCTTGCAGCTTTAATTAGGGGCCAAGCACCGAAGGTGCGGAGGCACCTATTGTATTTGTTCCGGTTCTTATTAGGGGCCAAGCACCGAAGGTGCGTAGGCACCTATTGTATCTGTTCCCGTTCCTATTATTATTATTCTTCCTTCTTCCGACTGGGTGTCTATGGCAGCCCATAGAACCGATTGCGGGAAAGTTGTAATGGTTTGACATTCTGATAGAGGACAGTCCCAACATTAAATACACCAATTTTGGTGTGTCTAAGTCATTCCCTCTAGCGCCACCACCTGTCCAAAGTTTCACTCATATTTTGCTAATAACTTTTGAACCGTAAGGCCAATCCACAAAATTCTTTTTCCCTCTGATTCCTGAGCTCATGACGATTCAATTGCACCCTATGTCGTCATTTTCCGTCATAAAAATATGGCCGCCATTTTGAATTTTCCAAAAATGCTACTTTTTCGAACTCGTCCTAGGCCGTTTCTCAGATTTTCACGAAAATTGAACCAGATCATCTCCAGACCATGCCGACAAAAAGTTATGGAATTCAAGTTGATTCGCTTAACCGTTTTCGATAAAGCCACAAACAAATTTTACGTAGCGCCTGCGAAAACAGACGTAAGGCTGTATCTCTGGAACGCTTTATCGGATTCACACCAAACTAGGTACATGTCATCCCAAGCATGACCTGAGGCTACGTGCTGCGTTTCGGCGCAGCGCCACCTACTGGTCCGGAGATATGAAAAATGTCTATTTTTGCTTATAACTTCTGAACAGTTTGTCCAAAAATCATAAAATTGGTCTCGTTAGATTCAGGGCAACATGCCGAGTCGACTGATATCAAATTTTACCATATCGGCCATTTTGACTGTCGGCCATTTTGAATTTTGTGCTAAAATGCTGTATTTTAGGAACGCATGAACGGATTGTTACGAAACTTGGTATGGGTCATCAGCACGATGTCCTGAAGGAGCGTGAGAAGTTTCGAAACAGCGCCACCTAGTGGTAATTTTTTTTTTCCAAATGCTTATAACTTTGGGTGTGGTCGACTTATTTTCACGAGACTCATCTAATTAGACTCCTGAAAACTTGTCGAGTCCTACGATACCAAACATGCTAGGTTTCGCCTTACGGTTTGTGTAGCGTTGTGATTTAGCGGTTAAAAAACATTTGGCTATATCTTCGAAACCGCTTGTCTGATCGAGACGAAACCACCGTCAGAAGTTTGGAAACATAGGTCGATAGCTATACGCCAATGCCCAAATGCGAAAATATTGATAGTAAGGGGTAGTAAAATCCAATCAAAGTCATGTGTCAGTCATTTTTTACGTGTTTTTTCATATAAATGTCTATAACTCCGAAGTGAATTGAGATATTTTCACCAAAATTGACACACATATGTATGGGCTCACTCTGAGGACACATCAAAAAAATTGTGGGACTGAGCCTCTTGTTGGCGCTATAATAGAACAAAACATGAAATTCCCATTGACTTCAATACAGTTTTGTGAAATAAAATGCTATACTAAACAAATGCATTGGTGTAATATTACGAAACTCAGAATGTGCCAACAACACCATCCCCTGAAGGTACTCAAAATATTTCGAAACAGCGCCACCTAGTGGTCAAAAGTTATAACAAAATTTCCAAAAAGGCTAATAACTTTTGAATAAATCTGGCTATTGAAATGCCACTGGTCTTAATAGATTCCTTGGGTCAAGCCGAGAACATAGATACCAAGTTTTCCTTATTTGGCCGAACTTCCTGTCCGCCATCTTGATTTTCAGTCAAAACCTACTTTTTCGAACTCCTCCTAGACCGTTTGTCCGAATTTCACCAAAATTGAATCGTATCATCTCCAGACTGTGCCGACTAAAAGTTATGGATTTCGTGTTGATTGACGAAACCGTTTTCGTATAGCACAGCAGCAAAGTTGAGGCATGATGCCAAAATGACTATTCAGTCTTTATATCTGCAATGCCTCGACATATTGACACCAAACTTTGTAGGTGTCATTGTCACTTCACTCTGACCACATCACATCAGTTTTGTAACTGCTCCACCTATTGGTCGAAAGTGATAATCCATTAAATCATATTTTGAATGACTTTTTATATGATTTTTCAGCCATTTCGCCTAAAATCCTCTTTAAATGTCTTTAATTGCTCATTGTTGCAGTTGGTCTGACACCTTCAGCCATGTTGGCATATCCTGTCATCTGCTTGCGCTTGGCCCCGATAATTGCTGCTTGCAGCTATATTTATTATTATTATTATTATTCTGTTATTTCTTCCGACTAGGCGTCTATGGCAGCCCATAGAACCGCTTGCGGGAAAGTTATGAAATTTGGCACACTGGTAGATGACCATCTGAAAAGTCACCATAGCAAATTTGGTGTCTTAAAACCAATCCCTCTAGCGCCACCAACTGTCCAAAGTTTCACTTTTATTATGCTAATAACTTTTGAACCATTTGGCCAATCAACAACATTCTTTTTTCCTCTGATTCCTGAGCTCATGACGATTCGATTGCACCCTATGACGTCATTTTCTGGCTTATAAATATGGCCGCCATTTTGAATGTGCTGACAAAGCTACTTTTTCGAACTCGTCCTAGACGGTTTGTCCGATTTGCACGAAAATTGAACCAGATCATCTTCAGGCAGTGCTGACCAAAAGTTATGGAATTCAAATTGATTCGTCAAACCGTTTTCGAATAACGCTCGAACACATTTTACGTAGCGCTTGCGAAAACAGTCGTAGGGCTGTATCTCCGCAACGCTTTATCGGATTCAGACCAAAATTGGTACAGGTCATCACAAGCATGACCTGAGGCTACATGCTGCGTTTCGGCGCAGCGCCACCTACTGGTCCGGAGATATGAAAAAGGGCTATTTTTGCTTATAACTTCTGAACAATTTGTCCAAAAATCATAAAATTGGTCTCGTTAGATTCAGGGCAACATGCCGAGTCGACTGATATCAAATTTTACCATATCGGCCATTTTGACTGTCGGCCATTTTGAATTTTGTGCTAAAATGCTGTATTTTAAGAATGCATGAACGGATTGTTACGAAACTTGGTATGGGTCATCAGCACGATGTTCTGAAGGAGCGTGAGAAGTTTCGAAACAGCGCCACCTAGTGGTGAATTTTTTTTTTCAAATGCTTATAACTTTGGGTGTGGTTGACTTATTTTCACCAAACTCATCTCATTAGACTCCTGAATCCTTGCCGAGTCCAACGATACCAAACATGCTAGGTTTCGCCTCACGGTTTGTGTAGCGTTGTGATTTAGCGCTTAAAAAACATTTGGCTATATCTTCGAAACCGTTTGTCCGATCGAGACGAAACCACCGTCAGAAGTTTGGAAACATAGGTCGATAGCTATACGCCAATGCCCAAATGCGAAAATATTGATGTTTAGGGGTAGTAAATTCCAATCAAAGTCATGTGTCAGTCATTTTTTACGTGTTTTTTCATATAAATGTCTATAACTCTGAAGCGAATTGAGATATTTTCACCAAAATCGACACACATATGTATGGGCTCACTCTGAGGACACGTAAAAAAAATTGTGGGACTGAGCCTCTTGGTGGCGCTATAATAGAACAAAACATGAAATTCCCATTGACTTCAATACAGTTTTGTGAAATAAAGTGCTATACTAAACAAATGCATTAGTGTAATATTACAAAACTCAGAATGTGCCATCAGCATCATCCCCTAAAGGTATTCAAAATATTTCGAAACAGCGCCACCTAGTGGTCAAAACTTATAACAACATTTACAAAAAGGCTAATAACTTTTGAATAAATCTGGCTACTGAAATGCCACTGGTCTTAATAGATTCCTTGGGTCAAGCCGAGAACATAGATACCAAGTTTACCTTATTTGGCCAAACTTCCTGTCCGCCATCTTGATTTTCATTCAAAACCTACTTTTTCGAACTCCTCCTAGACCGTTTGTCCGATTTTCACCAAAATCGAATCGTATCATCTCCAGACTGTGCCGACTCAAAGTTATGGATTTCGTGTGGGTAGACCAAACCGTTTTCGTATAGCGCAGCAGCAAAATTGAGGCATGATGCTAATAGCACTATTCAGGCTTTATCTCTGCAATGCCTTGACATATTGACACCAAACTTTGTATGTGTCATTGTCACTTCACTCTGACCACATCACATCAGTTTTGTAACTGCGCCACCTATTGGTCAAAAGTGATAATGCATTAAATCATATTTTTATTGACTGTTTCTATGATTTTTCAGCCATTTCGTCTAAAATCCTCTTTAAATGTCTTTAATTGCTCATTGTTGCAGTTGGTCTGACACTTTCAGACATTTTGGCATGTCTTGTCGTCTTATTCTGCTTGGCCCCGGTAATTGCTGCTTGCAGCTATATTTATTATTATTATTATTCTTCTTTTTCTTCCGACTTGGTGTCTATGGCAGCCCATAGAACCGCTTGCGGGAAAGTTATGAAATTTGGCACCGTGATAGAGGACAGGCCAATCTGTCACCATAGCAAATTTGGTGTCTTAAAACCAATCCCTCTAGCGCCACCAACTGTCCAAAGTTGCACTCGTGTTTATGCTAATAACTTTTGAACCACAAGGGCTAGAAACAAAATTCTTTTTTCCTCTGATTCCTGAGCTCATGACAATTCGATAGCACCCTATGACGTCATTTTTCGTCATAATATTTTTCCGCCATTTTGAATTTTCCGAAAAACCTACTTTTTCAAACTCCTCCTAGGCCGTTGCTCCAATTTCCACGAAAATTGAATCAGATCATCTTCATACCATGCCGACAAAAAGTTATGGAATTGGTGTTGATTTGTCAAACCGTTCTCGAATACCACGCAAACAAATTTTACGTAGCGCTTGCGAAAACAGACACAAGCCTGTATCTCCTCAACACTTTATCATATTCAGACCAAACTTGGTACATATCATCACAAGCATGACCTGAGGTTACATGCTGCGTTTCGGCGTAGTGCCACCTACTGGTCCGGAGATATGAAAAATGGCTGTTTTTGCTTATAACTTCTGAATGGTTTGTTCAAAAATCATAAAAGTCGTCTCGTTAGATTCAGGGTGACATGCTGAGTCGACTGATATCCAATTTTCCCTGATCAGCCATTTTGGCTGTCGGCCATTTTGAATTATGTGCTAAAATGCTATATTTTATGAACGCATGAACGGATTGTTACGAAACTCAGTATGGGTCATCAGCACGATGTCCTGAAGGAGACTGAGAAGTTTCGAAACAGCGCCACCTAGTGGTGAATGTTTTTTCCCAAATGCTTATAACTTTGGGTGTGGTCGACTTATTTTCACAAGAGTCATCTCTTTAGACTCCTGAATCGTTGCCGAGTCCAACGATACCAAACATGCTAGGTTTTGCCTTACAGTTTGTGTAGCGTTGTGATTTAGTGCTTAAAAAACATTTGGCTATATCTTCGAAACCGCTTGTCCGATCGAGACGAAACCACCGTCAGAAGTTTGGAAACATAGGTCGATAGCTATACACCAATGCCCAAATGCGAAAATATTGATAGTAAGGGGTAGTAAAATCCAATCAAAGTCATGTGTCAGTCATTTTTTACATGTTTTTTCATATAAATGTCTATAACTCCGAAGTGAATTGAGATATTTTCACCAAAATTGACACACATATGCATTGGCTCACTCTGAGGACCCATAAAAAAAATGGTGGGACTGAGCCTCTTGGTGGCGCTATAATAGAACAAAACATGAAATTCCCATTGACTTCAATACAGTTTTGTGAATTAAAATGATATACTAAACAAATGCATTGGTGTAATATTATGAAACTCAATTTGTGCCATCAGCACCATCCCCTGAAGGTACCCAAAATATTTCGAGACAGCGCCACCTAGTGATCAAATATTATGACAAAATTTCCAAAAAGGCTAATAACTTTTGAATAAATATGGCTTTTGAAATGCCACTGATCTTAATAGATTCCTTGGGTCAAGCCGAGAACATAGATAGCAAGTTGTCCTTATTTGGCCGAACTTCCTGTCCGCATCTTGATTTTCAGTCAAAACCTACTTTTTCGAACTCCTCCAAGACCGTTTGTCCGATTTTCACCAAAATCGAATCGTATCATCTCCAGACTTTGCCAACTAAAAGTTATGGATTTCGTGTCGACAGACGGAACCGTTTTCGTATAGCGCAGCAGCAAAGTTGAGGCATGATGCCAAAAGGACTATTCAGGCTTTATCTCTGCAATGCCTTGACACATTGACACCAAACTTTGTATGTTTCATTGTCACTTCACTCTGAACACATTACATCAGTTTCGTAACTGCGCCACCTATTGGTCGAAAGTGATAATCAATCAAATCATATTTTTTATCACTGTTTATATGATTTTACAGGCATTTTGCCTAAAATCCTCTTTAAATGTCTTTAATTGCTCATTGTTGCAGTTGGTCTGACACCTTCAGCCATGTTGGCACATCCTGTCATATGCTTGCGCTTGGCCCCGATAATTGCTGCTTGCAGCTATATTTATTATTATTCTTCTTCCGCTCTTGGAGTCTATGGCAGCCCATAGAACCGATTGCGGGAAAGTTGTTTTGGTTTGACATTCTGATAGAGGACAGTCCCAACATTAAATACACCAATTTTGGTGTTTCTAAGTCATTCCCTCTAGCGCCACCACCTGTCCAAAATTTCACTTTTATTTTGCTAATAACTTTTGAACCGTAAGGCCAATCAACAAACTTATTTTTTCCTCTGATTCCTGAGCTCATGACGATTCGATTGCACCCTATATCATCATTTTCCGTCATTAAAATATGGCCGCCATTTTGAATTTTCCTAAAAAGGTACTTTTTCGAACTCGTCCTAGACGGTTTGTCCGATTTGCACGAAAATTGAATCGGATCATCTTCAGGCAGGGCTGACAAAAAGTTATTAAAATCTTGTTGATTCGTCAAACCGTTTTCGATAAACGCACGAATACATTTTACGTAGCGCTAGCAAAAACAGTCGTAAGGCTGTATCTCCGCAACGGTTTATCGTATTCAGACCAATCTTGGTACATGTACTCACAAGCATGACCTGAGGCTACATGCTGCGTTTCGGCGCAGCGCCACCTACTGGTCCGGAGATATGAAAAATGGCTATTTTTGCTTATAACTTCTGAACATTTTGTCCAAAAATCATAAAATTGGTCTTGATAGATTCAGGGCGACATGCCGAGTCGACTGATATAAAATTTTGCCATATCGGCCATTTTGACTGTCGGCCATTTTGAATTTTGTGCTAAAATGCTGTATTTTAACAACGCATGAACGGATTGTTACGAAACTTGGTATGGGTCATCAACACTATGTCCTGAAGGAGTGTGAGAAGTTTCGAAACAGCGCCACCTAGTGGTGAATTTTTTTTTTCAAATGCTTATAACTTTGGGAGTGATCGACTTATTTTCACGAAACTCATCTCATTAGACTCCTGAATCGTTGCCGAGTCCAACGATACCAAACATTCTAGGTTTCGCCTTACGGTTTGTGTAGCGTTGTGATTTAGCGCTTAAAAAACATTAGGCTATATCTTCGAAACCATTTGTCCGATCGAGACGAAACCACCGTCAGAAGTTTGGAAACATAGGTCGATAGCTATACGCCAATGCCCAAATGCGAAAATATTGATAGTAAGGGGTAGTAAAATTCAATCAAAGTCATGTGTCAGTCATTTTTTACGTGTTTTTTCATATAAATGTCTATAACTCCGAAGCGAATTGAGATATTTTCACCAAAATTGACACAGATATGTATGGGCTCACTCTGAGGACACGTAAAAAAAATGGTGTGACTGAGCCTCTTGGTGGCGCTATAATAGAACAAAACATGAAATTCCCATTGACTTCAATACAGTTTTGTGAAATAAAATGCTATACAAAACAAATGCATTGGTGTTATTTAATGAAACTCAGAAAGTGCCTTCAGCACCATTTCCTGAAAGTACCCAACATATTTCAAGACAGCGCCACCTTTTGGTCAAAAGTTATAACAAAACTTCTAAAAATGCTAATAACTTTTGAATAAATCTGCCCATTGAAATGCCACTGGTATTAATAAATTCCTTGGGTCAAGCCGAGAACATAGAAACCAAGTTTTCCTTATTTGGCCTAACTTTCTGTCCGCCATCTTGATTTTCATTCAAAACATACATTTTCGAACTCCTCCTACACCGTTTGTCCGATTTTCACCAAAATCGAATCGTATCATCTCCAGACCGTGCCGACTACAAGTTATCGATTTCGTCTCGATTGACGAAACCGTTTTCGTATAGCGCAGCAGCAAAGTTGAGGCATGATGCTAAAAGCACTATTCAGGCTTTATCTCTGCAATGCCTTGACATATTGACACCAAACTTTGTATGTGTCATTGTCACATCACTCTGACCACATCACATCAGTTTTGTAACTGCGCCACCTATTGGTAGAAAGTGATAATGCATTACATCAAATTTTTATCTACTGTTTCTATGAATTTTCAGGCATTTTGCCTAAAATCCTCTTTAATGTCTTTAATTGTTCATTGTTGCAGTTGGTCTGACACTTTCAGCAATGTTGGCATGTCTTGTCATCTGATTGTGCTTGGCCCCGCTAAATGCTGCTTGCAGCTTTAATTATTATTATTATTCTTCCGCTCTTGGAGTCTATGGCAGCCCATAGAACCGATTGCGGGAAAGTTGTTTTGGTTTGACATTCTGATAGAGGACAGTCCCAACATTAAATACACCAATTTTGGTGTGTCTAAGTCATTCCCTCTAGCGCCACCACCTGTCCGAAATTTCACTTTTATTTTGCTAATAACTTTTGAACCGTAAGGCCAATCAACAAACTTATTTTTTCCTCTGATTCCTGAGCTCATGCCGATTCGATTGCACCCTATGACGTCACTTTCCGTCATTAAAATATGGCCGCCATTTTGAATTATTCTCAAAACCTACTTTTTCGAACTCGTCCTAGACGGTTTGTCCGATTTGCACGAAAATTGAATCAGATCATCTTCAGGCAGTGGTGACAAAAAGTTATTAAAATCTAGTTGATTCGCTTAACCGTTGTCGATAAACCCACGAAC
This sequence comes from Leuciscus leuciscus, assembly GCF_965113295.1. Lineage (NCBI taxonomy): Eukaryota > Metazoa > Chordata > Actinopteri > Cypriniformes > Leuciscidae > Leuciscus > Leuciscus leuciscus. The sequence goes on along the minus strand of NC_138742.1, from coordinate 35,842,746 downwards.
AAATTTTACGTAGTGCTTGCAAAAACAGTCGTAAGGCTGTATATCCGCAACGCTTAATCGTATTCAAACCAAACTTGGTACAAGTCATCACAAGCATGTCCTGAGGCAACATGCTGCGTTTCAGCGCAGCGCCACCTACTGGTCCGGAGATATGAAAAATGGCTATTTTTGCTTATAACTTCTGAACAGTTTGTCCAAAAATCATAAAATTGGTCTCGTTAGATTCAGGACAACATGCCGAGTCGACTGATATCCAATTTTACCATATCGGCCATTTTGACTGTCGGCCATTTTGAATTTTGTGCTAAAATGCTGTATTTTAAGAACGCATGAACGGATTGTTACGAAACTTGGTATGGGTCATCAGCACGATGTCCTGAAGGAGCCTGAGAAGTTTCGAAACAGCGCCACCTAGTGGGGAATATTTTTATTCAAATGCTTATAACTTTGGGTGTGGTCGACTTATTTTCACGAGACTCATCTAATTAGACTCCTGAATCCTTGCTGAGTCCTACGATACCAAACATGCTAGGTTTCGCCTTACGGTTTGTGTAGCGTTGTGATTTAGCGCTTAAAAAACATTTGGCTATATCTTCGAAACCGCTAGTCTGATCGAGACGAAACCACCGTCAGAAGTTTGAAAACATAGGTCGATAGCTATACGCCAATACCCAAATGCGAAAATATTGATAGTAAGGGGTAGTAAAATTCAATCAAAGTCATGTGTCAGTCATTTTTTACGTGTTTTTTCATATAAATGTCTATAACTCCGAATCGAATTGAGATATTTTCACCAAAATTGACACACATATGTATGGGCTCACTCTGAGGACACATAAAAAAAATGGTGTGGCTGAGCCTCTTGGTGGAGCTATAATAGAACAAAACATGAAATTCCCATTGACTTCAATACAGTTTTGTTTTATTTTCATTCAAAACCTACTTTTTCTAACTCCACCTACACCGTTAGTCCGATTTTCACCAAAAGCAAATCGTATCATCTCCAGACCGTGCCGACTAAAAGTTATCGATTTCGTGTCGATTGACGAAACCGTTTTCGTATAGGGCAGCAGCAAATTTGATGTATGATGCTAAAAGCACTATTCAGGCTTTATCTCTGCAATGCCTTGACATATTGACACCAAACTATATATTTGTCATTGTCACTTCACTCTGACCACATCACATCAGTTTTGTAACTGCGCCACCTATTGGTCGAAAGTGATAATGCATTAAATCATATTTTTATTTACTGTTTCTATGAATTATCAGGCATTTTGCCTAAAATCATCTTTAATGTCTTTAATTGCTCATTATTGCAGTTGGTCTGACACTTTCAGCAATGTTGGCATGTCTTGTCATCTGATTGTGCTTGGCCCCGCTAAATGCTGCTTGCAGCTTTAATTAGGGGCCAAGCACCGAAGGTGCGTAGGCACCTATTGTATCTGTTCCCGTTCCTATTATTATTATTCTTCCTTCTTCCGACTGGGTGTCTATGGCAGCCCATAGAACCGATTGCGGGAAAGTTGTAATGGTTTGACATTCTGATAGAGGACAGTCCCAACATTAAATACACCAATTTTGGTGTGTCTAAGTCATTCCCTCTAGCGCCACCACCTGTCCAAAGTTTCACTCATATTTTGCTAATAACTTTTGAACCGTAAGGCCAATCCACAAAATTCTTTTCCCCTCTGATTCCTGAGCTCATGACGATTCAATTGCACCCTATGTCGTCATTTTCCGTCATAAAAATATGGCCGCCATTTTGAATTTTCCAAAAATGCTACTTTTTCGAACTCGTCCTAGGCCGTTTCTCAGATTTTCACGAAAATTTAACCAGATCATCTCCAGACCATGCCGACAAAAAGTTATGGAATTCAAGTTGATTCGCTTAACCGTTTTCGATAAAGCCACAAACAAATTTTACGTAGCGCTTGCGAAAACAGACGTAAGGCTGTATCTCTGCAACGCTTTATCGGATTCACACCAAACTAGGTACATGTCATCCCAAGCATGACCTGAGGCTACATGCTGCGTTTCGGCGCAGCGCCACCTACTGGTCCGGAGATATGAAAAATGGCTATTTTTGCTTATAACTTCTGAATGGTTTGTCCAAAAATCATAAAATTGGTCTCGTTAGATTCAGGTCAACATGCCGAGTCGACTGATATAAAATTTTACCATATCGGCCATTTTGACTGTCGGCCATTTTTAATTTTGTGCTAAAATGCTGTATTTTAAGAACGCATGAACGGATTGTTACGAAACTTGGTATGGGTCATCAGCACGATGTTCTGAAGGAGCGTGAGAAGTTTCGAAACAGCGCCACCTAGTGGTGAATTTTTTTTTTCAAATGCTTATAACTTTGGGTGTGGTTGACTTATTTTCACCAAACTCATCTCATTAGACTCCTGAATCCTTGCCGAGTCCAACGATACCAAACATGCTAGGTTTCGCCTCACGGTTTGTGTAGCGTTGTGATTTAGCGCTTAAAAAACATTTGGCTATATCTTCGAAACCGTTTGTCCGATCGAGACGAAACCACCGTCAGAAGTTTGGAAACATAGGTCGATAGCTATATGTCAATGCCCAAATGCGAAAATATTGATGTTTAGGGGTAGTAAATTCCAATCAAAGTCATGTGTCAGTCATTTTTTACGTGTTTTTTCATATAAATGTCTATAACTCTGAAGCGAATTGAGATATTTTCACCAAAATCGACACACATATGTATGGGCTCACTCTGAGGACACATAAAAAAAAATTGTGGGACTGAGCCTCTTGGTGGCGCTATAATAGAACAAAACATGAAATTCCCATTGACTTCAATACAGTTTTGTGAAATAAAATGCTATACTAAACAAATGCATTAGTGTAATATTACAAAACTCAGAATGTGCCATCAGCACCATCCCCTGAAGGTACCCAAAATATTTAGAGACAGCGCCACCTAGTGGTCAAAAGTTATAACAAAATTTCCAAAAAGGCTAATAACTTTTGAATACATCTGTCTATTTAAATGCCACTGGTCTAAATCGATTCCTTGGGTCAAGCCGAGAACATAGATACAAAGTTTTCCTTATTTGGCCGAACTTCCTGTCCGCCATCTTGATTTTCATTCAAAACCTACTTTTTCTAACTCCTCCTAGACCGTTTGTCCGATTTTCACCAAAATTGAATCATATCATCTCCAGACTGTGCCAACTAAAAGTTATGAATTTCATGTTGATAAACGAAACCGTTTTCGTATAGCACAGCAGCAAAGTTGAGGCATGATGCTAAAAGGACTATTCAGGCTTTATCTCTGTAATGCCTTAACATATTGACACCAAACTTTGTATGTGTCATTGTCATTTCACTCTGACCATATCACATCAGTTTTGTAACTGCACCACCTATTGGTCAAAAGTGATATAGGATAAGATAAGATAAGAATCACTTTATTCGCCAAATACATCAGCAGATACACAAGAATTTGATATGGCCATCAGTAACACACAAACTCAACACACAAACGTATATGCGTATAGCTGCAAAAAGCATGCCTAAAACAATCAAATCAAATAATAAAATAGTCCAAAAATAGTGCTGGATCAGCTATTCATAAGGGAAATGGCTCTTGGAAAAAACTATTAAGATGGTGTGAGGTCCTTGTGCTCACCGCCCCGTACCTTCTTCCTGAGGGAAGCAGCCTAAAAATGTCACTTGCTGGATGGGACTGATCAGCAGCACTTTTAGCTGCCCTCTTCCTGACTCTGGCCTCATACAGGTTATTAAGTGACAGCTGCCTCTGTCCAGTCAGCCTCTCTGCTGTGCGCACAATGCGCTGTAGTCTGACCTTCGCCTGGGCTGATGCCGATGCAAACGAAACAGTGATAGATGCTGAAAGAAGGCTTTCCACAGTGGCTCTGTAAAATCTACACTGCAAAAAATGCTGTTCTTACTTAGTATTTTTGTGTTGTTTCCAGTCCAAAAATCTAAAAATTCTTAAATCAAGAAGCATTTACTAGAGAAGTAAAACTACATAAGAAATTATTTTTTGTTTTCAGATAAACAGTAAGTAACTTAAGTAATTTTTGCTTAAAACAAGCTAAATTATCTGCCAGTGCAGTAAGAAAAAAAAACTTAATTCAAAAAAACTTAATAAAAACATAATCTTAAAACAAGATTATTTTTCTTACTGCACTGGCAGATAATTTAGCTTGTTTTAAGCAAAAATAACTTAATATACTTTCTGTTTATCTGAAAACAAACTATAATTTCTTATGTAGTTTTACTTCTCTAGTAAATGCTTCTTGATTTAAGAATTTTTTGATTTTTGGACTGGAAACAACACAAAAATACTAAGTAAGAAAAGCATTTTTTGCAGTGTAGACTGAACAGAGCTGGAAACGTTCAGTTTAGTTAACTGTCTCAGGAAAAACATTCCACTATGAGCTCTCTTAAGAATGGAGGAGCTGTTTTCCTCCCATTTCAAGTTGTTCAACAGTGCCTAAAAATTTAATTGACTCCACCTTCTTCACAACAGAGCTCTTGATAGTTAGAGGTGGAAGAGAGGCAGGTGTTCTGCGAATGGCAGGTGTTCTTTTGCTGATTAAGCTCCAAGCCATATACCATTTTCTACCATTTTGCCTAAAATCATCTTATGACTTTGTTGCAGTTGGTCTGATTCTACTTACAATGTTTGTTTAACTCTTAATTTTGCCACTGCTGTGAATTTGGATGTAACTTTAGAATTGTTGGTCTGATTGATTTCAAAATTGGCATGAAGTGTCTTTGTCTGCATTGCCATCAAATTGCATGTACTTTGAGAAACATGGTTGCTATATGTCAATTACATTTCAGCACCTATTAGACAGGGAAAATAAAATCTGAATGAAACAGTCATACTGTGTAGCATATATTGTCTATTATGCAAAAAAGTGACCCTGCATGACAATAGAATGAACAAACATAAACTATAGTGCTTACTGTAGTGCCTACCTTGCAGACTTGCTCTTCAAGTGGAGCCCATTGATGAATTTTTTTTTTTTTTTTTCAGTATGCATCAATGCCAAATAAAGGTGTAAAAAATATATATTATAGGCCTACTATACTCTCCTTTCATAAAAACTTCCAGTAGGTAGTAGAATTTTTTAATGAGCGAGTCATTTAATCATTCAGTCAAATAGCTTATATTCAATAAAACCACCATTCTTGTTCACGTGATAATGCTTAACTGTATCTTATGTTATTAATATAAAAATCAGTAAGTCATTACTGGGGCATTTTTGCCCCCATAAATTTATATATTTAGCCAAAAGAAAATAAGTATTTTATAGAAAATGTATATTATCTTGAAAAGAAGAATAAAATGTTATATTAATTTTAAATGGACAGCAATATATTTAATTGTGTCAACTTGAAAAATATGAATATTGAAAATATGTGTTTTATTTTATTTATAAAGTTTTAACATTTTCAGCATTTGACAGATTCTATGTAAAACAAAATTCTCAAAGATCAATACATTTTTTTTTTCCATTTAAATGGATGTTAACTGATTTAAAATAATATTGGGCTTAAAAATTTCCTTATACTGGGGCTCACTCTAGTGGCCAACGTTAATATCACAGCCTTTGTAGGGATATAGGATATAATTCACCTTTAGTGCTTTGAACCTTCATTATATTACTTATGGCACCAAGACATGTTCTATCAACAGAAAAACACTACTTACATTTGTATTTTATACAGGATAAATATTTTTTGAGGAAGTTGCCATGACCCATACATCCCTGAGGTTTACTAGCCTATTGTTTGTTTATATAAAGACTGTTACGTCTACGTTACAATTAGAATATTATCAAAAAGAAGGTGAAAGTTATGACAGTGAAGGTTTACAAATCAGTTTATGGGTCCGATATTTCATTTGCACACATGGGCGGTGCTGAAACGACCCTTCCATCTAATTTGGTCAAAACGTTCCGCCTTCAGTAAGCGACAAGCTTTTCTTTCTGTCAGGCAGAATCCTATGGGCAGAATAAGAGTCAGTTCGAGCGTGGCACTGACAAATGCACTTTTATAAAATAATGTCTGAAACCACCACTCACTGTTAACTACGCACTATATTTGAAACAGAAATATTTTGCTGGTCACGTAATTCATGCTGCTGTGGCTTGCAAGCGACCCCAATAATGTGAACCACAGATTATTTTAGCGTGATGTGTTTTCCATTGAAAAATACAGTGCAAATAGCTCCGTCTCTTTGGATAAAAGGGAAGTGGAAATAAAAATCAATAATAGGCTGAACTGTACCATGATAATGTCCGTAACATTTACCACTCTCGTCTTTTATTTACATCAAAAGTTTGGCGTGTGTGACATGTAGGCTATAAATAATTTAGATAACTGAATAGAAATAAAGTTTATATTTATGAATGTAAGCATGTGTAGCCTACTCAGTTCACATGAAAATAAAGAGACAGAAAAGAGAGAAGCTAGAATCAGTGAATGTACATTAATATTGACAAAATTAATCATGTTGGTTGAATAGCACGGCATACCTTTAAAATGTCGTTTTATTATAAAACGAATACAATTTTATTAGGCCTACATACTGAATTGGTCGATGTTTCTCTCGAGTTTTATTTATTATGTTGGCTTAAGAACGTATGCTTTATGCTTCACCAAACTCAGCTCAGACCTTCAGACTGGTCTGACTCGCTTATATCTTTTCTAACTGTTCAGACTGACTTTCCCAAAAAATCCATTGACTTGCGTTATCTGTGCAATGAAGGCCGTAATACTCAATACTGTCCACTAGAGGGGGCGACAGGATAATAAGTAAAAAATAAATGATTCAACAACACAAACTCTGTTTTTACTCTGCAAAATTGATTGGATATCATATTATGGCATTTTGCCCATTAGAAATGCATATTTGTTTTTAATGTTATAAGGTTTAGTAGATATAAATAAATGGCAAATAATAGTATAGATTCTATTTGCATAAGATAATAGTTTGATGCAAATAGCAATGCATGCTTTAAACAGTTTAATGTATACCCTCACTTTAATTGATGTTATAAATTAATGTGAGCTTTCATTGAAGCACACAGGCACACACAAAGACACACTATACAGATAGTCACTGGTTTCAAGGATGCGAACGAAACATTCAAGATCCCAAAAAAGTTCACAGGCAAAACCAACCTTTTCATAAATTATAATAAAAATAATGACATAATTCTTATGTATTGACAATAAGTATCAATAAGTAAATCAATTTAATACTGAAAATCCATACATTTGTATTATGAATCCAATTGAGTAAAAATGCATAGAAATAACAACGAATTCACCAAACACAGGTGTGCATAATCGGCAACCAATGAAAAAAAATTAGAACATACTAGAAACATAGGCACCTCTGAAAAACATAACATAAGTTTAAACATAAATATGAACTCAGAAACTATTGATATTTATTTTTTAAATCAAAATCCGAGTCCTAGAACAGAAACAGAACATAACAATACATGCACTTCCAAAAGGCAGCTCTTCATGCCTAAATACAACATCACAACAGCAGTATGCTGGTGGGGAGAAGAGACTAAGGTGGAGAAGATCGAGGAAAACTAGTGGAAGAAGAGCACATGGGTGTGCAGTGGTGGAAAGACTAATGCTTGCCATGGCAGAAATGGCATAGTGGGATGCTTTGATGGAGGAATATGCTTTTGTGCAGGAATAGAGGCTCATGGTGGAGGTGGTGCAGACCTGTGTAGATCAGATGGAAGACCAAGGTGAAGTCAGGAAGGCTGGAGAACCAAGGTGATACCACTTTACTGGAGGGCCAAGGTGGACGTAGAAGATCTGCATATTGACGTAGAGCTGGTGGGAGTGACAAACATGGTGAAGCTGAACAGATGGACTACAGGAGCCAGATGATTGGAGGGTGAAGGCAGAGTCTGCTGTTTTAACTAGAAGGTGACAGTCTTCATAGTCCTAGAACACAATAAAACATTTTTTTATACAATGTTAAACAAATAGTATGCAAATTTCTAATATATGCAAAACAGCAATTATCAATACTAAATGTGCTCAGATCAAGTCGTTTTAAAGATGTTTTTCAGTAAGAATGACAGAGTGGGTTACCTTGATGGAGTCAGAGGGTTGGAGAACCAGTGTGATACCAGTGGACCAGACGTCCAAGTGGAAACGGAAGATGTGCGGGACAAGGTGAAGCCGGTGGGAATGAGGATGATGGTGCAGCTGGAGGGATGAAGGTCCCTGGTGAAGCTAAATTATAGGATGGTGCAGACATAACGGTAGGCCTGGAAGTCTGTTGTGGAACCAAGGGGATCTCAGACCAGAGCGAAGTCTGAATGATGAGGGACCCGTTGAACCAGAGGGACGAAAGGCCATATAGTAGAGCCAATGGATTGAGCAGCAAAGGTGGACCCAAGGCAACAGAAATCAAAACCAAACAGCTTAGAAAACTAAAATAATCACTAGCAATGAACTGAAAAACAGAGGAGTCTGAATAAAGATAATAATGAAAGAAAAAAATAGACACAACTAAGCATAATGTTTAACCAAGGAAACAAATAAGAACACAGCAAACATAGGTCATTCAGAAAACAGTATGTAAACAGGAAAATTTTAACATAATTAACATTAATATAAAAGTCCTAAAACAGAAACAGAATAAGACATATATAATGTAGAAGTCTAGTGCCTTTCTTGACCTGACTTAAGCTTGAACCAGCAAGTTTTAAGTCCTACTTTTGAGCCTTGGCTATTATGCCAAACCACACGTATGGGAGTTGTCACTACATGGTAGGTACATTTGTAATTTAGAAGAAATAGTATATACACTTGTAAGTGCAATATAATTTTGTTTACGTTGCAGTTACAAGTATACTTCCAAATACATTTGCTTTAAATAATACATTAAACACATGTTGTATTCACATTGTAATACAAAGTGTAATGAAAATTAGTTCTTTCTGGTAATACTGTCCTGTTGTGAACAGTTTCTGCTGCAAATGGAAGTGTTGTCATGACTATGCCACATCTGCGTATCATCCTGTATAATCGTGAAATGTCCTCAGAGTATTCCTACAAACATAACAACAAAAATATTTTTCAATTATGTTGTAATTTTAAAAAATTCGGAATATGCAAAAAAAAAATACTCACATAAAGTCTGTATTTAGGAGCATAGTTTTAGCGAAGTGCAGTCTTTTTGTTGTCTGCTGTGCATCAAATGAAGTAGGGTTTTTTTTTTCTCCAATAGATGAACAGATAGTCAGTTGTTTTAAACCAGAAGACGATGGTAGTGATGGTATCCTCATAGTCCTACAAAACAATAAAACAAAATTTTGTTGTTTCATAAAGTGTTATGCAATATTAAGACCATTGATGAATAATATGGTTATGAAAAGCACATTCAAAACAGCATTTAATAATTATACTCACATCAGGTCTCTGTGAAGATGATTCTTTGTTCTGATTACTAGATGGTAAGAGATGAAATGTTCTTTTTTTAACAGGAGTAGGTCACTTGTTTAATTTAGATGGAGGATGAAATGGTACAATTTTTGAATGGAAATTGAGAAATTAAATTGTCATTAAACTCCACATTGTGGCTTGAGAAAGGTTTCTGCTACAAAATGTGAAAGTAGCACTACAGTTTTTGGCATCTTACATTTTTTTAACCATCATTTACTTAAATTAATAAATAAAATTAGCTGTACACAAAATGTTTTATGGTATTACATAACAGGGAAGGAAAACAGTGTTGTAAGTAGAACAACACAGCTTCAAAGTTCTCAGCAAAAAATTTGCTGTGTAATGACAATATTGAACAAAAACACTTTAGCTAGTTCAGGAAAATATTTGAATTTGATGTCAATTTATCTGACATGCGCATTTATTTTACAACATTTTAGAAACTAAAAAATAACTACTGCAAGAAGTGGTTCTACTTACAAACTGAAAAAAATAATCACAAAGTGCAACTTTACAGCATGGACATAGCTTGTGAGAAAGCCATTCTGAATCTCTGTTCAGAATTGATGCAAAAAAGGCTGTTATTTGAAAATTTAGTACTACTAAAGTAAATATGTACTTTGAATTCTACAAACCTGAATACCTAATATGATGGTCTGGCCCCATAGTCAAAATCTCCATCTACAACCATGCTATAAAGTCATAACACTAATGGGTGTGGTTTTGCATAATACCCAAAACTTGCTGATTCAAGCTTAATACATTTAATAAACATTTAGTGAGAAAAAAAAAAAAAGAGGAGACCGGGTTGGCTGACACAATTTTGAATAAAACTTTTAAATAACCTTGCCGAAAAACAAAAACAAACAAAAACAAACAAAAAACAATATACATTATAAATATTATAAAAAAATGTACAATATATACATATTAAATATACAAATTACCGATTGTACTGATTTTACAACAAAATATTTGGCATTTTTAGACAGTTGCTGAGCAATTTCAGAAGTCCATATCTATGTCTATAATTAAACCTTATTTGCTATTACTACAGCATAGTCCCAATTAGTGTTATGTCCCAATTCCTGCAACATGCCCAAATCAAAATCCACTAGCTATGTATTATGGGGTTGATTGGCACAGTTTTAAACAACGGTCCCACTTTATATTAAGTGGCGTTAAGTACTATGTACTTACATGTACTTACATTGAAATTAATAATTTGATACAATGTACTTATTGTGTAACTACATGTTTTTACATTGTACTTACATTTTTAAAATTCCTGCATGTAATTACAGCTGTAATTAATTTATGTAATTACATTTGTAATTACACAGTTGACCCTTCCCTTACACCTTATACCTACCCAATCCACCACACCTGTCCCTAACCTTACCCGTATCACACCTCAATAGCAGTTTTCATGTAAGTACATAGTACTTAACGCCACTTAATATAAAGTGGGACCATCTAGATAAACTTGGGCTGATCATCTTGTGGACAGTGGCAATGGTTTATTCAAATATTTGCTCTATAAACATTTAGTGGTAATTTACACACCATGGTGACCATGGTAAGGGTGAATCAGAGTTTCTGTTTAGGAGAGGGAGCCTGAGAAATGAGAAATTTATATTGGAGGGACACAGTAAAAAGGTTTAAGTTAAAAAAAAAGGAACAAAGTTTAATTTAACCATAATTAAAAAGACATTCAGTATTTTGATGAAAACTTAAAAACATTTAAAAATGAACCTTGTGCCAATCAACCCCCTGTGCCAGCCAACCCGGTCTCCAGTACCTTCCCACCCCTAGGGAGCCGCCTTCTCTTGTGTCTTTCCTCCCTACCCACCCCCTCCCCCAATGGCAGGCGGAATCTTTAGCACAAATCTTTATCACAGCAGTGAAATGAGTATTGCCTGGTGAAAACTATAGTACGTTTGCACAACGTCAACACTTATACCTTCCATATCTTTAGTATAAATGTGATCTATTAATGTACCTTTTTCTGTTGTTGGATTGTGTACCTGTTGACTGTAACCATTACTTTCCATTAATTTCACAACTGTAGATGAAGTAAAGATGTCTTCATTAAAGTCTCCCATGATTACTTTCTGTCCTGGATGCTTTTCCATCTCTTTAATAACCTGTAATAGCTGCTGTCGAAACATGTCAGTTTTATATGAATTGGGCCTGTATAAGAGCGCAGCAGTCAAATTGACATGTGGAACTGTAAAGTATAACCATTCTAAGTTCCAGTTCTCAGGAGTAAAGACGTTACACTCAATTTTGTCAGAACAATATATTCCAACTCCACCGCCTCTCTGATGTTTTAGATCAGTAAAAACAGCAGTACTGTTATCATAACACTTAGCTCTTGGGTTGTGCTTGAACACAAATTCTGGTATTTGTGGTTCTTCTCCTTTGTCCTCAGCATTTAGCCACGTTTCTGTCAAACAAATACAATCAGCATTCATTAGAGCTTTATGTGCAAAAACATCTTGAAAGTGAGCTTTCAGACTTTGTACATTAAGCAGCGCTATTCTGAATGTACCAAGTGATTTAGTGTAACTGTACTCTTCCAAAGGGAATTTTGGCATATCTTTCAAGGCCAACTCAATTTTGTCATTACAAAATATAGCTGACTCTTTAAAGTCCTCAATTATTAAACCACTGAGAGATCTTACACGGCTCAATGCAACATATGCTTGCCCTGCTGTAAAGATTTTCTTCAGTGATACAACAGCTTTATCTACTGTGAGTCCTTGCACTTTGTGAACTGTACATGCCCATGCTAATCTGAGAGGAAACTGACGCCTTATACCACCATCATTTGTGACTTGGTCTTCTTGTACTTCAATTACTGTTGAATTTGGGGAAAATCTCTGGCGTGTTTTAGATCTCTGAATTTTACCGACAGTTGGATTATCAAACTCCACATGAATGGCTGATGGGAAATCATCATCATTGCTTTGACTTTCACTGATGTGGACCACTGTACCAAAAGCTCCATTGACGAGACCATCTGCAACATCAATATTTTTTTTTAACATGACCTTTGCTCCAATACCCAGGGAAACGCATGCAGACAAACATGAGTTGAAAATGTTCCTATGAAATCCAACTTTACGTTCCATTCGTCCAGTTTTGGAATTTTTCACATAATCTTGAGCATGTATACTGATTGCCTCTGGACAACATTCATGAAGTCTTTCAATGTTGTATTTATCAACTTCGGCATTTTTAGCGAATATGTGAAGATCATTACAATTCTCCCCTGTTTCACAGTTTTTCAACATAGCAATATCAGTAGTGGCAAGAGGTTCATTTTTCTTTCGTATTCTGAGTCGATTTAACATTTCAGCAAAACTTGGATCTTGTTGTCGAACAACTTTAGTTAGTTCAGCAATTTCAAAGTTATTCTCCCATAGCTTTACTCCTTTTGCATCAGCATAGAGAGCAGTGCCTTTAACAGGCGGAAGCTGAAAATAATCTCCCACTGCAAGAATGCTCACTTTTCCAAAGAGAGAGTAGTCACCAGTTTGTTTTATTTGTCGCAACCTTCCGTGAATATATGACAAAAGACGATGGTCAACCATAGACACTTCATCAATAATCAAAATTTGCAAATTACCCAATTTTGTCCGTAAAGTATTTATTTTGTCATCACTAAGAGGCTGATATGGTAGTCTGACGTTTGCACCAATTAGAAATTTATTATGTAATGTGGAAGCTCCGATGTTAAATGAGGCGACTCCTGTAGATGCGGTCAACAGTACAGTAATGTCATCAGGATTCTCAGACAGCTGGGATAAAAGTCTGGAAGACTCATACTGTATTGCCTTGATTAGATGACTTTTTCCTGTGCCTGCTCCACCAGTAAGAAATAATTGAAACGGTTCAGGGTTTTGTCCAAGTATTTTCTGTAGACACCACTTTCGCACTTTGTAGAACACAGCAGATTGTTCCTCATTTAGTGACCTCAGTAAATGCAGTGCATCATCTCTTGGCATTGTAGTGTGGTTTGTCTCAATGGTACACACAGTTTGAGGATTTCCTGTCAGATCTGGAATAAGTTCTTGAGTGTCATCTTCATCAGGCAATAGTTTATCCTTCATCAGTTCTATGCATTCATCACGCTGTTTTTCTGTTTCAGGACATATCTGGGCCCAAGCTTCTTCTAAATCCACATCTTGCTCTAAAAGCTGTTTAGCTCTGTCTATTTTGTCACTTTCCTTTTCAAACAATTCTCTGTTGCCATCAACAATGGATTTCACTTGTTTCACTTCACAACCACTTTTTATGACACCAGTGTTGTAAAACTCCTCATATGTGGTATAGGTGCTCGGCTTCAGATCACAGTCATCGTAATATGGTAAGAAAAGCTGCAGCAATGAATGATAATATTTTTCTGGATCTTTAGTGGGTGAAAACCTTGGGTACCTCACTACTGCAGGTTCAGTTCGTGTCCTTCGTTTGACATGGCCATTGTTATTATTGAGTTGAATTATTTCATTTTCATTTTTTTTGTTATGTGAGGAAACCTCTGATTTTGTCAGAACTCTGTACTCAGAACAAAAACTGGCAAGACATAGATTTTCTACTTGTTCTTTCTCTGGTCTGTTTTTGTACCTGTCAATGAGACTTGTCATCCAAAAACTGCTTTCATCATCAGACTGGTCATTTTCCACTTTGTTTCGGATCATATTCAAAGGCAAACTCATCTTTACAGGATTTTGTCCTACCGGAATAAATTGTACTTTACGAGAACATTCCTTCAAATGCATGCCTGTCAGTCTGTACACAGCCTCTTGAGCTGAGATTTCTCTGTTGTGCAGATAGACACTTCCCAACTGTTTTAATGATGCTTTAGCATCAAGATTTCCGTTCATAGCTTCGCTCTGAGTACGCTGAAGTAACAGACCCATCTCTTGTTCTGCTTTTGTGATGTAACTGATTATATAGACCACTACAGAAAAAGCATCTGTGACATACTGAATATCCATATTCCCTTGCCAAGCATGCAGTAAATCTCTGTTATACTGGTTTACCCAAACATCTTTTGGATTTCTTTTCAAGACAATACTTTTCTTTTTGGTACACCTGTTGTATGCTTTTTCAAACATAGTTTGATTAATCCCAATAGATGAAAAAAAGGCGTCAACTGAATCAAAATTGACATCAGAATTTAAAGCAGTTTTGACTTTCTTTATAATTGCACTTGCTGTGTCATCTCCATCTTTACCTTTCAACTCATCTGCATTACTTGGTCTTGTAATAAACGTACGACTGGATGGTGGTCGTGGGAAATTAAATCTACAAACTGTATTTTTCTTCCGACATGTTTTTGAATGTCTTGTACTGTGCTTCTGAACACTGTTCACTGTTTCGTAAAGTACAGTATCATCTTCTGGTGGTGTCTCGCATGTAATGTAAGTGTCAATGAACTCAGCAACCAGAGGATCATTGTCTGCATCATTATCATTGAGCTTCGGAGCATCTTCCACCCAAAACAGACAGTGGACATGAGGAGAACCACGCTGTTGAAATTCAACACGATAAAAGTAGTCTTGTATCTGGCCAATAGGTTTTGCTGGTGACATTATGACATTTTTTAGAAAACAATGCCATCTGTGATCAAACATTCTTGCTGCAGTGACAGGATTTCGTCTTATGAGTCCACACTTTTCAGACCAGTCAAGCTCATCAACATTTATTTGTTTCCCCTCTTGCTTAATAATAGTGTTCATCATTTCAGGCCATCTCAGATCAGCAGAACTAAACGATGCAAAGAATGTTGGTATGCCTAGTTGTCTTATCAGGGCAAACATATCTTTTTGCGTAGACATCCAATATGGAGGAGTTCCTCTTACTGGTCTTAAGAACTTATATCCTTCATCATAATGTAGTATTCTTTGCAAGGAATCAGAGTTTGTTAGCATATCTTGTGTGACTTTTAAACAATTTTTTTCACAACCTTTCCTCAGTGCAATTGATACATTAGACACAATTTGATCAACTTCTGATATATACTGTGCATAAAAAATAAAGTCTGTGCTATGTGCAAAACGTCCATCTGCATTTAGTATTCTTGCATTTAGGTATCGTGACAATGTGATTTTTTCCTGTCTTTTGTCATGAAATGTTGGAGCACCAGTAGGATAGAGAACAGGGAAACACTTTGCCTCATTGTCTTTATCAGTTAGCAGCCTAACAGGACTGTTACCTTCACCTGGAGCAACGTTTAGTACATCCTGAAAATGTTGATCAATTATTTCTGAACCCAGATCAACAGGTTGTAGTGATGTGTCTGACAGAAGACCACTTTGTTCTTTAACATATGTTATATCTTCCTCTGGGTCATCTCCAGCTCCATTATGATCATCATTTTTATCAGTTACATCTTGTTCCTCCATTTCAAAATCATCAGCATTCTTGTCTGGTTCATCAGTTGCATCCAAAGAGTTTACCCACTGCTCATTAAACTCCACATCATTATACCATTTATTATGTCTCATCAAATAAGACAATGCATGTCTGACACGATCAGTGTTAACATATTTATATTCATAATGGCCTTTATATGTTAATTTCCGTTTCAGTTTTATTCTTATCATGTGGTCATCACATTCATTACGTGGGAGAATATTTGAGACATCTGTGGTATTAACAGGAAGACACACTACAGGTCCATGGCAGCCATTCTGTTTTCCACGGGGAAGACAAAGCAACTTCATAAAAGGAATATTGCGTGCTATAAGATGTTCTTCCAAAGAGTTCAGACCTTTTAGTTCTTTTGGAACGTCCACCAAATGCATGTTGTTGGCAACACTCTCTTCAGGCAGTTTCCCACCAAGGATTTTACGATGACATGTATAGCAAATCCACAATTTACAAGCCGGATTACCTGATAAATTGCATCTATTCTCACATTGAGTATTGCATTCATGTAAATACTTTAGTGTGATGCATCTTTCAGCCAAATCATTAATTTGTTGACCTCTGGTTTTATAGCAATCTCTTCGACATTCAACAACCTGTTTTCTGAACAATAAACGATGGCAAACACAGCAAACAAATTCTGGACCTGTACTGACTTCTTGATGAAACTGATTAATAGTGAAATCAATGTCTTTCTGTCTCTCCCTCTGTTTTGCAGAAATTTCAGATCTTTTTTGTATTTTACTCATACGAAAGTTTTCATTATCGTGGTATTTCTTTTTATTGTATTCACATACACTTGCTTTAAAGGTGGGGTTTGTGTGATATTTAATCTTTGAATATTCACATACGCTTGCTTTAAATGAGAGGTTTCTGCGATATTTAATCTTTGAATATTCACATACGCTTGCTTTAAATGAGAGGTTTCTGCGATATTTAATCTTTGAATATTCACATACGCTTGCTTTAAATGAGAGGTTTCTGCGATATTTTTTCTTTGAATATTCACATACATTTGCTTTAAATGCAGAGTTTTTGCGATATTTATTCTTTGAATATTCACAAACACTTGCTCTAAAGGCTTTGTTTCTTTTATACTTGGTCTGAGAATAGTGCCGAACAAGTTTTTGAAAACGAGCATTTGTGGAATACTTCATCTTTGAATTTTCACGTTTTGACTGCTCTACATTAATATTGTTTTTATATTTATTTCGAAGATTTTCAAGTTTTTTCTGTCTGTATTCGCCGTCTTCACAGTATTTTGATTTTAAGCTCTCTATTTTTTTCTGCCTGAATTCGGTGTTGCTGTGGTATAGCACACGTTCTCTTTTGCATTTAGAGTTCTCAGTTGTGTCATTCAATTTCCTTTTTCGCAAATAGCGATTAATGTTCTGATCATCCACTTCAATGTTACAAGCCTGTGCACAAAGATCTTGATTTATATGTTTAACACATGTAACAACTTCATAGTGATTTCCATTGCAATGCTTCAAATAGATTGCATTATCTGTAAATGGCTGTTCGGTAGGGGCGTGTGCATTCCATCTGTCATCATTAAAGGTCATTACATTTATTTGGAAAAAGTCAGCTAGACCAAATAATTCCACATGACTTCCCCACGTTCCGGAAAAATACATTTTAGACTGTGTCAAATAATCTTTCACTGATGTGTGCTCTTCACTTAAATATCTCACAAATTTAGAACTGTTAGCTTCAAGATGTTTCACAACTGCACGTCTGATTTTCAGGTGTTTCTCTTGATTGCCGCATACTGCATGTGCCATGGATCTAAACAAGCAATTACCATCTGCTTTAATGCTCTTAGTTTTGCACGGTACTCCTAAAGAACACACATTTGTGCCTTGAACAATAACACTTTCATTAACCAGCTGTAAGCGTGCACACATAGCATTCTGGTCTGCAAATGTTACATGTTTGAAACTGAACTCAGTGTTTACTGTAGGGCCAATAATGATATCATCATCCATTAATAAATTATCATGCAACATGCTCACATGTGAAACTTTTGACTTGGTTTGCGCACGTCTATTTTTCTTACTTGAATCCAGACACGGCTCAACCGGTTTGCCTACACGTGTTTGTTTACCACAACCTCTGACAGACTTACTCTGCTCTGCTGTTCTCGTAGTTGAAACTTGTGTGACGCAGCATTGTTGACCAGACTTATTTGAACTTGTATCAGCAGTTAAAGTTTGAGAACTGAACTCTGTATTTAACTTAAGTCCAACACTAACATCATCATCCATTAACTTTTGGTTCGACTTACTCTGCACACCTTTATTTTTCTTACTTGAATCATGCGTTTCAGCCTGTTTGCCTACACGTGTTTGTTTACCACAACCTCTGACAGACTTACTCTGCTGTGCTGCGCTCGTAGGTGAAACTTGTGTGACACTACATTGCTGACCAGATTTATTCGAACTTGTATCAGCAGTTAAAGGTTTAGAACTGAACTCTGGATTTAACTGAAGTCCAACACTGACATCATCATCCATTAAAGTCCCACTCCGATCATATTTTGAGCTATTTTTAAACATTCTCAGTGGTCTTTAAATGATGATTATGCCGTTTTTAGCCAAAATCACAAAACCTGTGCCGTTTTCTGGGACTTCGCTTCAGCAGAGCGGCAGTAGCTCATTAGCAATTCGCCTCTGCGTTGTGGGCGGAGCCGTTGGCTGAAGCGAGATACATAGGCGGCAGCAACAGCCTCTTTCTGTCTTTCTTTCTTTCTGTCAACACAGAAAACATTTCATCACTGGATAGTTTTTTTCGTTTAATTAAAGTGTTGTTTTATGTCAGCTGAATGTCCGGAATGCTTTTCAGAGAAGATAAGGCAACTTATTTAGCACAATTCACACCCAGCGGCAATTCAGAAAAAAAAAAAAAAAAAAAATCTCAGAATGCTCCACATGAAACTTTGGTCTTCCGACCTTTTACCGCCGTGTCGATTTATTTTGATTAATATGTGCGAGGGAGAGAGAGCAAGACAGCGCTTAGTTTGGAGACGGTGAGGTCTTGTTTACATTTTCACCAGGCTCCGAAGACAGAGAGTGCGCGCGCGCGCGCGTTCGGGTCTCTCTCTCTGCTCGTTCTTTCATTTAAACAAGCGCAGCAGTTCATCTACATTACTCACCGATCAAATAAGACTTTGGCGGGACAAAAATTCACTTTGGCGGGCGCTAAAACAAGTTCAATGCAGGAAAATTCATGCGTGAATTTAACTGAGTAGTACATGACCATGCACTCGCACAAATGCAACCACATAAAATTTTAACTCGCACATTCTCAAAAAATGGTCGCAGTCTGGAACCCTGGAACGTAATCCATTCATCTCTCACAGCAACATGTTTTGGTAAAGCATGAAAGCTAATACCAATATCTCTCCTCTTAGCATTGCAACTCGCTACCGCACATAGGTATTGATCCGCCATCGTCTTCTCTCTACTCCTGAACCTGACCGGGCGGGCCCCGCCCAGTGGAGTTACTACGTCACAACTCCAGTCTATTTTAGCCGGCATTTTAGCGTCTGCTACTGATTCACAGCCATTTGAATGCAGAAATACTCAGAAATACAACTTTGAATTGATTTTTCTCAAGATATGTCCTCTAACATCAGAAAAATACCACACGAACATGTTAACACCTAGAAAAACATGATTTTCATCGGAGTGGGTCTTTAACAACTTATGTTTGGACTTGTTCTGCACACGTTTATTTTCCTTACGTGAATCTTGACGCGTTTCAACCAGTTTGCTCAGAGTTGCTGGTTTGTTTGTTTACCACCGTCACCGACACACTTACTCTGCTCTGCTGCGCTCGTAGGTGAAACTTGAGTGACGCTGCATTGTTGACCAGACTGAATTGAACTTGTGCCAGCAGGTGAGGCCTTACCGATTACTGTTGCGGTTACACCCGTTACTTCGAATGATTTTCCATGACCCTCCAGTGATGTGGCAAGGTTAACAACATAATTAAACAACGCGTAAATGTCGTCACAATAAACTACTACGCTTGTGCCTGTACTAGATACCATACCTTTACCATCACGTGCATGTGAATCGACTACAGCAAACTTTGACCCCGCCTTTATAACAGCAGAAATGTAGCCATGAAGGTTTAACAGACATGCATCAGACTGAAACAGGGCCCTCTGAAGTGCATTTTCAATAGACATGGTCACATCTCTCAATGCTTCATCATACTGATCAACACCAAAAACACCACTTAGAGATTCTGAGATCTTTATTGAGAATGTTGTGTTGAAGAGTGTGTGCACGGTTGGCAATTCTGGAACAGCAACATAACCACGCCATGCTGAATCGTTGATCTTCCCCTGCACGTCCATAGATGTGTACAGCTCATCTCCATGCAACAGAACAGCATCCAGGTCCTCTCTTGTCCAGCTAAGCACATCCTTTAGCACACTCATCATGACTGCTGTGATGCTGTTTGCTGCACACTGTCTGCCACTGTTGAAACCAAATCGGGAATCACCCTGATGGAAGGAACCCTGTAAGACTCTCTGTGGAAAATAATCAGAGTTATTGACATGCAAATCACTGGTAATGTCACTCCAGCTTTTTGTAAACATGGGAACACTTGTGAAAGACTTTTGGCAAATATTTGGAACATTGTGGCACTTTTGGTAAATTTTTGGAACATTGTGGCACTTTTGGAAAGCATTAGGAGCCTTGCGGCAGTTTTGGGAGGTATTAGCAGCCTTGCGGCAGTTTGAAGCGTTCTCTGTGTCAACGCTCTGGGTTACAGAGCTGTTGGGTGCCTTTTTTTTGAGAGGAGGCACAACCTCTTCCAAGTCCAAGAAGGAGCTGAGCGTATAACGCTCAGCATTCCTCCTCTTGGCCGCCTGGGACCGACGGAAACTCTTTCCACGTGGCATCTGCAATTACATAAAAATACACACAGAGAAACAAGTTTAGCACAGTGCTTACTAAATTGAATTTTACACACTAGCCTACATTTTTTTATATATAGCTTTCATCATAACTTCACAATCAAAAAGTTAAACTAATTATTTAGTTTAAGCGAAAGCGAAGCGAAAGAAACCTAAAATTCTCGGGGCCAGCAGCATATGTCCAAATTCGAATCTTAACCATTCTATTTCATCAGAAACAATCTGAAAACAGGGCTTTAAGTGTAAAATACCAAACTTGTCCTTGAATCTAAACCAGAATTATGCCTTAGTTCAATCAGAATATTTATGAATCTTTTATATGTGCCCTAAAAAAAAAAAAAAACATTATTATTGTGCATCTTAACACAAAACAATGTTAGTAATATGTCAGTACAAGTTGCTTTCAGTTAAAATGGACTAGATTAGGCTAAGCCTTGTCTGTGAAACCAATGTAGTATTTTTTAAATATTTATTTAATGGCATCTTTTTATGAAAGATGATACTAATACTGCTACTGCAACTATCTCTATGGAATTCATTAAAAAACATATACATGTACATTCAATATAATTAAAAGCTTACCGTTTTTAACGTATTACTTTAATGTATATATATATATATATATATATATATATATATATATATATATATATATATATATATATATATATATATATATATATATATATCATTACATTTTCACATGAAGCCCTTATAATGACGTTTACCTGAATAATTTCTACCTGTCTAACAGGTAGTAAATATACAAAGATTTAATAGTTAAACACTTTATAATATTCAAAAGAAATTATAAAGTAAACAGATTAATCTTTATTACACCTACAATTTGCTGTTACCTTTGTTCAATGATTAACATTAATGACAGACATCACAGCAGTTTTAATTTTGGCAGCCATATTTTATTTAGTTTTACTCTTCATCTTCAGATGAAAATGCTTATTGGTCTTAGTCACACTATAGTTATTTTGTCTTTCGTAGTTTTAGTCTAGTTTTAGTTGACGGAAAGTCATTGCATTTCTTGTCAACTTTGTCAAACTGCAGTAACTGACATTCATTTTGGAAAGTAGAAAAATATATTTTTTAAATGAAACCTATACCGCATCAATATAAAAAAAAATACATTTTAATATTACAGTAATAGTAAACCTCTTAAATATCAGGCTTACTGTTTCAAATGACATCAATGCTGTTTGAGCTGCACGCACTGAGGCTAAAGAGAACGAGTATTAAACTGAATCACTTTGCTAGAAGGTTAATCTACTCAATGGTTGATTAAATTGTTCAGTTTGCAACTAAACCCAAATAATTTACAACTTTCTATTACAATAGTGTATAAAATTATAATCATATGACAGTACCAATCATAACTTTTAATGTTTTGCATTACTATTTGATCACGCAAGCGCTTAAGACAACAAGCAACGGGAAATTGAAGAACTTTTCTAACAGCTTGTTTAACGCAACGTTTTATTACAATAATGTTCTTATTATAATGGCATGTATATAATAGTCCCAATTTTAGTTATAAATGTGCATTGCTGTTTGAGATGCACACGCTAAAGATGATCACCAGTACAATTAAGCGCTTACTGCATCGTTCATTAATAAACAAAATAAACATATTACAACTTACAATGGCTTAACTCTGTAGACGCGCTCTTTTTTTGTAAACGATATTGGGGCAATTCCGCGCAAAACTGTCACATCCATAATACCAACAAAATGCCATGGTATTTAGTTGGCGTTATAGATGTGACAGTTTTGTGTGGAATTGCCCATTGCATGTGTTGATATAGTCACATTTATAATTTAATGGCATCTCCCTGTCATCATCATCTTGGAAAAAAAGGTTGCCAATGAACATTTTCGTCATAATTTTCGTTAATGAAATTGACTGCATCACAGCAACTGGTTTATTAGGCTGCTCTGAATTTAAGATCTGACACTGCTGAACATGATGCAGATCTGATGCACATCTCATTTTCTCAGAACTCTCAAGTTATTTAAGACATTATCTATTTTCAGACTGCTCTAATGACAACAATTGACAAAACAAGAATTTTGGCATAATTCTATGTGTTAATGTTTATTCAACTGCGAAAGAGAACTCGATACTCCAGTTATACAAACTTTAATACATACAATTGTATAATATATAAGGTACATTTCAACTCATTCTGCCTTGTATACTATTTATGGACATATTCTGTGTGAAATTTCACTTACCTCTGTCAGTACTGCTCCATTCATTCCCCATTTCACATAAAAAGCAAACAAACATAAATTAGTCAACAAAGCTGCCATCCTCCAATTAAAACATACACTTAAAATACATCTCATATTCCCTTATACAATCTAATTTAACACAAACTTGTTTAACTCTGGACAATGACAATCAAATTAAGTGATAATATCAAAGCACACATGTGAGCATCTCGTCTATTTAACACATATGTAGCCTATCTGTTAGACTAGTGTCTGAAAATAATTAAAAGTAGTAGAATGAAGAAGAGAAATAATTACAAAATATAGCTGCAAGCAGCAATTATCGGGGCCAAGCGCAAGCAGATGACAGGATATGCCAACATGGCTGAAGGTGTCAGACCAACTGCAACAATGAGCAATTAAATACATTTAAAGAGGATTTTAAGCGAAATGGCTGAAAAATCATATAAAAAGTCATTCAAAATATGATTTAATGGATTATCACTTTCGACCAATAGGTGGCGCTGTTACAAAACTGATGTGATGTGGTCAGAGTGAAGTGACAATGACACATACAAAGTTTGGTGTCAATATGTCAAGGCATTGCAGAGATAAAGCCTGAATAGTGCTTTTACCATCATGCCTCAACTTTGCTGCTGCGCTATACGAAAACGGTTTCGTCTATCGACACGAAAACCATAACTTTTAGTCAGCACAGTCTGGAGATGATACGATTCAATTTTGGTGAAGATTGGAGCAACAGCCTAGGAGGAGTTCGAAAAAGTAGGTTTTGAATGAAAATCAAGATGGCGGACAGGAAGTTCGGCCAAATAAGAAAAACTTGGTATCTTTGTTCTCGGCTTGACCCAAGGAATCTATTAAGACCAGTGGCATTTCAATAGCCAGATTTAATCAAATGTTATTATCCTTTTTGGAAATGTTTTTATAATTTTTGACCACTAGGTGGCGCTGTCTCGAAATTTTTTGGGTACCTTCAGGGGATGGTGTTGATGGCACATTCTGAGTTTCGTAATATCACACCAATGCATTTGTTTAGTAAAGCATTTTATTTCACAAAACTGTATTGAAGTCAATGGGAATTTCATGTTTTGTTCTATTATAGCGCCACCAAGAGGCTCAGTCCCACCATTTTTTTTGTGTGTCCTCAGAGTGAGCCCATACAAATGTGTGTCAATTTTGGTGAAAATATCTCAATTTGCTTCGGAGTTATAGACATTTATATGAAACAACACGTTAAAAATGACTGACACATGACTTTGATTGGATTTTACTACCCCTTACTATCAATATTTTCGCATTTGGGCATTGGCGTATAGCTATCGACCTATGTTTCCAAACTTCTGACGGTGGTTTCGTCTCGATCGGACTAGCGGTTTCGAAGATATAGCCAAATGCTTTTTAAGCGCTAAATCTCAACGCTACACAAACCGTAAGGCGAAACCTAGCATGTTTGGTATCGTTGGACTCGGCAACGACTCAGGAGTCTAAAGAGATGACTTTTGTGAAAATAAGTTGACCACACCCAAAGTTATAAGCATTTGGGGAAAAAAATTTACCACTAGGTGGCGCTGTTTCGAAACTTCCCAGGCTCTTTCAGGACATCGTGCTGATGACCCATACCGAGTTTCGTAACAATCCGTACATGCGTTCATAAAATACAGCATTTTAGCACATAATTAAAAATGGCCGACAGCCAAAATGACTGATCTGGGAAGATTGGATATCAGTCGATTCGGCATGATGCCCTGAATCTAACGAGACCACTTTTATGATTTTTGGACAAACCATTCAGAAGTTATAAGCAAAAACAGCCATTTTTCATATCTCCGGACCAGTAGGTGGCACTGCGCCGAAACGCAGCATGTAGCCTCAGGTCATGCTTGTGATGATATGTACCAAGTTTGGTCTGAATATGATAAAGTGTTGAGCAGATAGAGGCTTGTGTCTGTTTTCGCAAGCGCTACGTATAATTTGTTTGCGCTGTATTCGAGAACGGTTTGACGAATCAATACGAATTCCATAACTTTTTGTCGTCATGGTCTGAAGATGATCTGATTCAATTTTTGTGGAAATTGGAGCAACGGCCTAGGAGGAGTTCGAAAAAGTAGGTTTTTCGGAAAATTCAAAATGGCGGAAAAATTATTATGACGGAAAATGACGTCATATGGTGCATTCGAATCGTCTTGAACTAAGGAATCAGAGGAAAAAAGAATTTTGTTTCTAGCCCTTGTGGTTCAAATGTTATTAGCATAAACATGAGTGCAACTTTGGACAGCTGGTGGCGCTAGAGGGAATGAATTGGAGACTCCAAATTTGCTATGCTGATAGTTCAGACTCTCCTCTATCAGTGTGCCAAATTTGAAAACTTTCCCGCAAGTGGTTCTATGGGCTGCCATAGACTCCCAGTCGGAAAAATGAAGAATAATAATAATAATAGGAACGGGAACAGATACAATAGGTGCCTACGCACCTTCGGTGCTTGGCCCCTAATAATAATATTCTGTAAACAAGCTATGTTTCCTTGCAGGGATGAAACAAAACATGAATATAAATGTCAGCATCCCAATCAACACTTAAAGGGTTAGTTCGCCCATTTAAGACATGAAGTTGTATGCAATCCTTACCAGCACTATAGTGCATACACACTGACCCACTCTGTGGTCACCTCCCTGGTCAGAGTTCTGGCCGCTGGAAGTTTTTCAAGAAAGTATTCTTGGTTAGTTTCCGCGGCCTCAAAACTGTGCGTTTTTACGTGAAAAAATTGTATGCGTTTCAAAGCTTGATTAATTTACATCACAAAAAACACGCCAGACAAAATTCATACCTCAGTTTTAATCGGCACTATTTTCTATCCATTTCTATCAATCCGCGCTGCTGTCAACGTCAGCAGTGCGCACGTTCCGATCAGCTGTTGATAGCGCGACTCACTGACAAACATGTCTGACTACGAAACTTCTGATGATGAAACCAATTTTAGCACAATGTCAGACGGAACAGATGATGATTAAAGTAATTTTAGCACAACGCTAAAGGGATACCTTTATGAACCGGAGTATACCGATGCCGAACTTCAGCAGATGGAAATAGAACGGGAAAAGAGAGAGCGAGAGGACAGAGATGAAGTTGTCCAAGTTGATGCTGGGCCCACAGCCATGGGCGTAGATTACGCGGGGGACGCGGGGGACGTGTCCCCCCCACTTTTTATAAAATGTAAATTCGTCCCCCGCACTTTTTCATAGGGCAAGTGTGTCCACCACACCCGGTTTTCGCGGGTGTGCATAGCCTACATCGAGATTTAAAATCCAAAGAGTCAAGTCTATCTACATACGTGACTTTCACGTTTCCATGGTAATCAGTCACTCGTGCATCACGACACGCCCATGCTCGCACCCGCGCCCAATCCATTTTTTTTCATAGAGGTTGCAGTGAGTTCAAAACGACAACAAACTCTTCAGTCTTAACTCGATCCTTTTTCACGAAAAAGTCAAGCGCTGTAAGTAAGTTGTCATGTGGTATCTGAATTGTGTTGCACAATGATGAATAACTCTGCCTATTTCTCTTGTTGAATAATTAACAAGTTTCGTTGTAAATTGAAAATATTCACTACCCGCACAAACGTGCGTTTATTTTCAATCTTTTTTTATTCGTAATGTCTTTTATTTTCACAGATGTTATCAAAGCCCTTCAAATTAGAATAAACATGGTGATTGTTAGCCTAATGCTGAATTTGTATTTTCATGCATTAACAGCCTGCTTGAATCAGGCAGCGTTGTAACATGTGTACATGATGACAAACTTTAAGTTCTCTTGAAAAAGCCTAACCAGAAAGTTTGAAGTAGTTTTAAAAGCTTGAAGTTTGAAGGTTTTCAATTGGAAAGTTTTAGTTTAGTAAGACAGACAGGCAGATAGATAGATAGATAGATAGATAGATAGATAGATAGATAGATAGATAGATAGATAGATAGATAGATAGATAGATAGATAGATAGATAGATAATAAATAATATTAATAATAAATAGGGAATCACAGATAATGCAAGGATGATTCTAATTTAATTTAATGTTAAGTGGCGATTGATAGCCTATAGTTGATAATAATACACTGACGGTAACAAAGTTTCAATTTGAAATGAAAGATGGAGCATAGGCTACATTTAATAAAATTAAGGAAAAAATGCCCTTTATAAAGGTAAAAAACTTATTCTGATAAAAATGTTTTCCAACAGTGATGTAATAATTGTAGTTTGAATAATTGTAATGTGATGATCAAATATCATAGGTTTGGGCGGTTGGCGGGTGGATTATTTATTTTTAACAGCAGATTCGGGTGACTCAAAGTGCACCAGATTAATGCATTTATCTTTAAAATTTACACATTTTCTTCCAGGGGGGCATGCCCCCCGACCCCCCTAGGGGTACCGAGCTCCACCCACAAACACAGTAGGCTATATGATGGTCTATGAAAAATACAAATTTCATTATCTTATTATTAAAATGCATGATCAGGATTTTACCACTTCCGCCTAGTTTTGAGCCAGGAAAAACCCTGCATGTGCAATATAAAGTAATGAACATCGTTCTTTCTTTCTGTTTTATTGCTTTAAAAATAAATAGCATATTAAGCCAATTAAGCAAAAACCTGTCAACAAAAGTCTGAAAAAAAACTGGTATTACACTTGACATTCTGTCCCCCTCACTTTTGAAATGATGGCTACGCCCCTGCCCACAGCTGTAGCAAGAGCCAGGATGAACGACAAATGGTGGTGCACTTGTTCAAATTGTCAAGTTATACCAACAGAAGCTATTGCTGCCACGAATGGGAACTAATGCCACAGATGCAAAACCCATTGATTGACGAGGAGGCCAACTGCATTACAGGTCTGTCTGCATTACATCCAAATAGTTTTCTCAGCAAATTGTACCTATATCCCATACTGTTTTTATATTAGACCTCTTTTCACGCGATTTCCACTGGAGTCTAAACATTGTTTACTGTACAGTTTAGACATGGGATCATAAAGTTAGTAAATATAGAGCTTACCCGTGGTACTGGTACAGCAAAACTCTTTAAAATCTTTTTTTTTTTTTTTCTCCTTGGTTGGGGATGTAATCGTCTTCGCTGAAGTGAGCACTGCACACACGAAAATCCTTGATTCTGGATATTTTAGCTCCCGCAGAGTAGCCGATGGCAGCCAACCAGCCAAATCTGTCTCATATTAGCTATAGCTAATATGAGACAGATTTGGCTGGTTGGCAATTTAACATTCTGGGAACGTTAGTTTTTGGTTCCCAGAACGTTCCCTATTGGTTAGCCAGGAAAGTTTTCTTTACGTTAATAGAACGTTCCCTATAGGTTAGGGGAACGTTCCCGGAACGTTGCCGAAAGGTTCCCAGAACGTTCCCGAAAGGTTCCCGCAAGGTTCTCGTAACGTTCCCGGAAGGTTAGGGGAACGTTGCCGAAAGGTTCCCAGAACGTTCCCGGAAGGTTCTCGGAACGTTCTCCTAACGTCTACACATCCTGATATGCCTGTACACAAATTATAGGTCTACAAACATATTCTACATTGTTTATTGTTCAAACACTTAACCCCCTGAGGTCGGCTGTATCGCCGGCGATACCAGCTCGCTTTTTTTTTATTAGTGTAAAAGAAACTCATAAATACTCTGTTGACTTTGATTTTCCATAGGAGTTTCATACATCAATCGATTCTGTTAAATGTGTATTATTTTTGTGTATACTCACAATAAAAACAAAGTGTTGTGCTTTTTGCCAAATAAAGAAAAATAAACACGAAGCGAGTTCTGCCTTCTCTCTGCCAGTGAAGTCCATTCTGAAACGCGTCCGAAAATTAACAATAACTCAGCGAATACTCAGTCAAACAGACATACAGACAGACAGGCATGAAGCTTGAATTCTCTTCTTTTAAATGAAGTCATTTATATAAAAAAACAATTATTCTCATCTTGTGAAATCTGTATTAAAAGAGAGCGATTCCAGTCGAGCTCATCTCATCTCATTACGTTATAATCGGCCCCGCCCACGGAGAGCGCGCGCTATTCAAACGCAAATGGCTGAGGCAATCCTGTGAACGCCCACATCAGCTCGAGAAAACACACACGTTTATTTAGATCATTGTTTACACCGTCTTGCAGCGCTGTGAGGAATAATACTAATCGAAAATGTCCCTCAGAAGTGCGGGTATATCGAGGAGCGAGCTGAGGAATACAAGTAAGTTTTTTCCTTCTCACGTGAATTTCTTCACGTGGGTTTCTGTTTATGAATGAATAAACGGCACAGATGCGCGCTGTTTACCACAGCTGGCAAAGACAGTTTAAATTTAAATCGCGTGTGTGAATGAATGATGATGTTTTAGCAAACTGTATTACTATACTGAGATAAGTAAACATCGACTGAATGTTGAAATAAAATGTAGGCTATTTGTATAAGCAACGTATTAAACTGCAAATTAACAATATGCCCTAATATTTCATGAAAACAACGTTACAGTCAGACGAAATATGAAAGACAACATTTTGTTTAGTAGATTTGGGTACAGTTTTTACTGTAGAATATACTGCCACATCAAATAAGCTTTTGTTTAGCCATTTCTATATATAAAATACGATTTTTGTCAAAAATAAAGTCATCAACTAAGATGTTAGCTGTTCCAATGTTGGTTATATTCAAACTAATGAATACATAGATAAAATGTAGGGCCTATAATCTTTTTTTTTTTACAAAGAAAGAGTACACTTGAAATATTGTTGAAATTGTAATTATTGTTGTAATTGTAACCATTTTAATAAAATAGCAAAACATATTTACAAGATAGATGTAAGCAAAATCTTAAATGGTCAATATAAGTCTTCTTCTAAATATATCTTTTGTCCTTTCATTGTGGCTCAGTCAGTGTCACACCTGAGTGAATGGCTAATTATGCAGAGTGGGTGTATTCTAAGGTGTAAACCACTCCTCGTTCACGCCCCCTCGCATATTGGCTTTCCAAGCAAAACCTGTTTTACATCAATTTAAATCAATGTATGGTTTTATGTGAACGATAAAGCAAGACTATTTTCACATAATTTTGAAGAAAAAACTATAGGCGACGACATCCATAAGTCAAAAGTCTTATTGCCACATATTTAGTATGTGTTTTGTGGTCTTATTTCAAAAATTTTAATTTTTAGTTTTTTCGATAACCACGCATAAACATTATTCTCTCAAAAATGAAAACATGTACATACATGTGGCTCACATATTATTGTAGTCCTGTTTGTGCTATATAGAGTGAATTTACACCTTTGCCATTAATATGTTTATAAGCAACTGAAAAAAGCACAAATGTCAGGGCATGTCAGAACACCCCCAGGGCCCAAAAAAACGCTCAGACTCCAGAGGGTTAAGAATCCTATGAATATATTATTACAATAAATTGAATTTACAGAAACTATCATTAATAAGTAAATCAATCAGTTTGTATTAAATAAATAAATCAGCACACAATCCATGTTTTTGTTGATTCATTGTTTAATTATCAACCTAAAATAAGTCATTAAAAACAGCATTAGCAAAATGTATTCAGGAACAGTGATTTACATTTAATATTTCAAACATGAAAATATTTCAATAAATAAAACTGCACAAACATTTTAATTAAAACTATCTTTTGCAAACTGTAGCCTATAACTTTGGCTAAAAAGTTGAAAAAGTATTTATTTATATACAATATACATGAATGTGCCAATCTTCACACCGCTCAAAACATTTAAACTCCCAACACCATCTGCAAATTTAACAAGAAAATAAAAAGACAACGTGTTACATGGACACACAATCCCATGCCAAAATTAAAGCCCTGTAATGGCATTAATATTCATCTGGAGCAAATGAAAAGAGTGAGGTGGGATTGTGTGTCACAAGCTGTAGGAGATATGAGAGCACGAGCGCTGCTGGTATCATGTATTTATTCAGATATTTCAGCATCAATGTGTATAGAAAAATTTATATATTTCAAAACACTACATTGCATTTATTTATATTGCACTATTTATTATTTCAGACTACAAATCAAAAAAGGAATGTTTTATATAGGGCCCACAGGATACCCATTAAGGATACCCATTAAGCCTCTCTCTCTGAAGTCAAATAAAAAACAGAGAAAATAATATTTAAGTCTAGTGAACTCTGACCTGCGAATTCGCTCTACCTTTTATGTATAAGTCTCACCTCCAATGAAGAATGTGAAAACCTTGTAACTGCTGTGTTGTTTATGAGAGAGAAAGAGGAAAAAAAGTTTGAAACTGCTATCAATTTTTTTTTTCCACTGTCACAGGTGCTCAGTTTTGCTATAATGAAACCCTCACAGAACATGGTAATAATCAGCCATCCATGCAAAAGCAAAGGTCGGTGTAGTTTACAGGAACATCTGTCCAGGCCAACGTCTGATGCCTTGATGCCTTCCGCTGGAACCTGAAATAAAAAAAATAGTACAGTTCAAAATCTATCATACATACATCTCATCTGGTATCACAAATTATCATTCCAGGTTCACTTTAAGATATGCTCAATATTAGGGCTGCACGATATTGAAAAATGTAGAGTTTATTTAGAGATATCAGCCGTATGGTTTAGTGCATGCGCGGCTCCAGGTTTGTATCTGGTAAATTACCCCACTAATAATGCCCAGAATGGTACCAAACTACTACAGTAGTACAAATAGGTTCTGTACTCATTAAACGAGGCATTGGAAAGTTTGTAAGTACATCAGGAGTTTATTTAAATAACACTTGCCTGACGGCGAATGCTACTGCTGATGTTGACGTCACTTTATGAGTACAGAACCTATTTGTACTACTCATTTTCCCTGACATAGAGCAGACCGGCACACAACAAAAACTGCTGTTCGGATGTTCCCTTTTCTGATATTTTAGCCTTCGTGACATTTTAATTAAAACAGAAGTAAGAATTTTAGTGTAATAAGCAAAAATTAACAGTAAACTCAGAGATCACCTACCGCTGCAGATGTGTACGGAAGTGAAAAGCGGAAATGCTTAGATCTCTTTCCGGTTCAACCGCTGGGCGCTCCGCATAACCCCTATTGGGGGGATTTTGTAGAGGAGTGAACCTGCATAGAAAATTACAATAGATAACAAGCATAGATAAATACAATAGAAGAAAAACACAGTTGAAATAAGCAGTGCATTATGTTTTTCAGTTAAATCTAACTTATCAGGTACAGAAATTGATTTATCAAAATGTAAAATAAGTCTTCAGTGTAAAAATAAAATAACTATAAAATTAATGTATCTTTGCTAAAGCTACAAGTCATTTTCTCTTTTGATGTTTGATCACCGTTGGTGACACAAACAGCTGCGGGTACGTTAGGCTGCTGTCCCTTTAAGACGAATGCGCAGAACTAATATAAATGACATGCATCCGTTTTCTTTCTGTTTAAAACACAAGACAAGAGGAAACTCGCCATTTTGACTTCATTTTGTGTGCACGTGTCTGTAAAAAAAAAGTGAAAGAGAACTGAATTTGGCTAAACTCACCTTCTTCATCTACTGACTGTGGATGGCATCAAGGTCTTGTCCTGAAGAATACAGGGCCAAACAATAGGGATTTTATCTCATCTGGTAACAAGAGCAAAGCCATAACTTTAAGAACTCTACTGATATATTTACCCCCTGATATTGCATTGGGGATATCAATTCAAACATTTTTAAAGACTAAGAGTATGAGCCACAGCTGCCCAAGATATCAAGGGGTTGCAAATTAGTCATGGCTATAAACCTGTATGCATGGCATCTACTTTGTATTTTTTATAAAGCAATGTTCTATGCATTTGTCCCTGTCAAATAAACATTAAATAAATAAATCTGTGAAAAATAACTGCCTAAAGTTGTCGACCCCCTGAACCGCATTTAAAAGTACAAAGAATTTCAGTATTGATCAATAAAAAAAATACATAAATACCTTTGAGTTGGACAGTATGGTGTCAGTCTCATTGGCCAACATAATTCAAAACAGACCTAAAGAAATAAAATAAAATATAGTAATCATCAGGATATCATGTTATCATAATAGTTAAATGAATTATTATAACTATGACCATTATAATATTGTATTAGTCGCCTATTATTTAGCTGATTATTTAGCTTACAGGCTTCTCAAGGACAATCTCACTGAAAAAACTTGGGGTTAATGATTTTAAAATGTGAGACTTATTTCAAAAGCATAAATCTTACAGACCCCAACCCTTTGAACAGCAGTGCACTGCATGTTTGAGGTGGTTTTGCTTACTAGTCATATGGTTCATAGAAATTTTCTTGGACAGGGAGTGCAGCAGGCCATCACAGCATGATGATCTAGGAACATAACATGCTGTTTGTCACAGAGCCAAAAATATTACATGTGATATGTTTATTACAAGGAACCAAGCTAGAACAGAGGTGAAATGCATAAAAGATAAATATATACAAATCTTAAGATTATTGTGAAATAAATGCATATGGAATTATCATCATGATTAATCAATAACTCACCCCTTGTTGTAGAGTTGTATTTTTTCTCTCGCTATTCTGAAATCACATTTTAGCAATATTGGTAAGTGACGACACTGATTAAGTTAACAATACAGTGCATTCTTTTAGGTTAGCCTAAATAAATTAGCTTACTTCCCATTGACAAATTACCAGCAAAACTATCAAAAACTGTTATCTACACTAAATATGTGTTTAAAAACCCAAACTTTCATAAATAAGACCTCAACTTAACGTAACTTAGGCCTAACGTTGTCTTTTGAAAACGGTTAGCTAGCGTAGATGCTAACGGACTTTTTCAAAGACATAAAACCATTTAAAAAAAAAAAATATTTAACAGAAGCGTGTCAATTACACGTAAGAAATGTGTCAGGGGCGTTTGTGTGTATTATTTGTGAGATTTTGTTGTCTAAACTTACCTGAAAGCAGTGAAACCAACAGCGAGAGACGGGAGTTTTGTTGTTTGTCAGTTGTCGATGACGTTTCCATCTGCTCTTGCGCAGCGCACGTGCTCCAGTGTTTGATCACGCGCATGCGCATTAAAACACTTCAAAGTCACGCAGCATTTAACATATAGAATTAAAATATATAACATAATTTAAAATATCATTAATAAAAAGTTATTGCGAATAGATCTGAACGTTGTTGGTTATCTTATAACCTTAGGGGACCGTACTGACGACGTTGTCAGTTGAATCTGCCTGTTAATAGTAAGTGATATTAAAATAATAACCTGCAGAGAATGTTCTCAGAACGTTCTCTTTAGGTTATAAAAATAAAACCTAAAACCTGCAAGGAAACGTTCTGGGAAGGTTCTCTTTAGGTTATAAAAATAAAACCTAAAAATAACATGCAGGGAACGTTCTGGGAAGGTTCTCTTTAGGTTATAAAAATTAAACCTAAAAATAACCTGCGGGGAACGTTCTGGGAAGGTTCTCTTTAGGTTATTAAATAACAACCTGCAGGGAACGTTCCCAAAACGTTCTCTTTAGGTTATAAATTTAGACCTAAAAATAACCTACAGGGAACGTTCTGGGAACGTTCCCTTAATGTTATAATCCATCACCAAGATGGCGCCGCGGATGGCTGCCTCGGTGTGGAGCTCTCCAGTTATTGTGTTGTTTTTGTTGGTTTGTTCTGCGTTTAGTCATTCTTTTCCTATCAGTTTCACCAAAGACGAACTACTGGACATTAGGAAACACACACCAGACAACTTTTTCACAGATTTTGATTACTCAGACGTTTTACTGGACATTCTCGTCGGAGGGGCAGCGGTGTTGTTCAAACGCGCGGTCAGACGCAAACGCGGGAAGCGCGCTGGCGCGCTGGTTAAACTCCGCGAGCGCGGCCTCCGCACTGCACTCCCTAGTATTCATCTTGCGAATCTCCGATCTCTTCCTAACAAAATGGACGAACTTCTTCTCCTCACCCGCACTAACAAGGATTTTTTAAACTCCGCTGCTCTGTGCTTCACTGAAACCTGGCTGAGTGAAGCCATACCGGACAACGCACTACATCTGCCGGGCTTTCAGCTGTTCCGAGCGGATCGCATCGCGGAACTAACGGGGAAAACGAGAGGTGGTGGATTGTGTTTCTACATTAACGAAAGTTGGTGTTCAGATGTAACAACACTGAAGAAGATGTGCTCTCCTAATTTAGAGGCACATTTCATAAACTGTAAACCTTTCTACTCGCCGCGGGAGTTTTCCTCATTCATTCTCGCGAATGTTTACATTCCTCCAGACGCGTGTGTGAGCGCGGCGATACAACAGCTGGCTGAACATATAGCTGAAATGGAACAAAGGTACCCAGACTCTCTTTTAATCATTCTTGGGGATTTTAACAAAGCAAATCTCTCCCGTGAACTGCCAAAATACAGACAGCATGTTACATGTCCTACCAGAGACAGTAATATATTGGACCACTGTTACTCCACGATAAAGAATGCGTATCACTCCGTCCCACGGGCAGCTTTGGGGCTCTCTGATCATTGTTTGGTTCATCTTATACCGACCTACAGGCAGAAACTGAAATCAGCTAAACCTGTAATAAGGACTGTAAAAAGATGGACCAACGAAGCAGAGCAGGATCTACAGGCCTGCTTCGATTGCACTGATTGGACTGTTTTTGAAGCTGCAGCCACCGATCTGGATGAGCTCACAGATACTGTAACATCATATATCAGTTTCTGTGAGGATACATGCATTCCTACCAGGACATTCTTATCATTCACTAATGATAAACCATGGTTTACTGGGAAACTCAAACAGCTTCGTCATGCCAAAGAGGATGCTTACAGAAGTGGGGATAAAATCTTGTATAACCAGGCCAGAAACAGACTGACAAAGGAGATCAGAGTTGCTAAAAGAAGCTACTCTGAAAAGCTGAAAACCCAGTTTTCAGCCAACGACCCGGCATCAGTCTGGAGAGGCCTGAGGAACATCACCAACTACAAATCACCATCCCCCCGATCTGTGGAGAATCAACAACTGGCTGACACTCTCAATGCATTCTATTGCAGGTTTGAGAAGCCCAGACTCACACCTCACACCCGCTCTGATGTGCACTTCACACATCCACCATCACCTCCTGCAACCCCTCTCCTCCCCCCTTCTGCCATCCAACCCGAGCTTAAGGTCTGTGTGGAGGACGTGAGCCGAGTCTTCAAAAAACAGAAGACTAGGAAAGCTTCAGGCCCAGACGGCATCTCATCTGCTTGTCTAAAAGCCTGCGCTGACCAACTGGCCCCAGTCTTCACGCAGATCTTCAACAGATCATTGGAGCAGTGTGAAGTTCCCTGCTGCTTCAAACGCTCCACTATCATTCCGGTTCCCAAAAAACCTAAAATCACTGGACTTAATGACTACAGACCTGTCGCTCTCACGTCTGTGGTCATGAAGTCGTTTGAAAGACTGGTGTTGGCCTATCTGAAGGACATCACTGGACCCCTTCTGGATCCCTTTCAGTTTGCTTACAGAGCAAACAGGTCTGTGGATGATGCAGTCAACATGGGACTGCACTATATCCTGCAACATCTTGACAGACCTGGGACTTATGCACGGATCTTATTTGTGGACTTCAGTTCGGCCTTCAATACCATCATCCCTGATCTTCTCACAGCCAAACTGACTCAGCTCTCCATGCCATCCTCAATCTGTCAGTGGATCTCCAGCTTCCTGACCGACCGGCAGCAGCGAGTGAGACTGGGGAAGCTCACATCCAGGACCCTCACCATCAGCACTGGCGCCCCCCAAGGGTGCGTTCTCTCCCCACTGCTCTTCTCCCTGTACACTAATGACTGCACTTCTAAAGACCCCTCTGTCAAGCTCCTGAAATTTGCAGACGACACCACCGTCATCGGTCTCATCCAAAATGGTGACGAGTCTGCTTACAGACTGGGGGTTGAACAGCTGGCTGTCTGGTGCAGCTATAACAACCTTGAGCTGAACACGCTCAAAACAGTGGAGATGATTGTGGATTTCAGGAGAAAATCCCCAGCACTCCCCCCTCTCACCATCATGAACAGCACTGTGGAAGCAGTGGAGTCATTCAGGTTCCTGGGCTCTACCATCTCTCAGGACCTGAAGTGGGCAAATCACATTGACTCCATTGTGAAAAAGGCCCAGCAGAGACTGTACTTCCTTCGCCAGCTGAAGAAGTTCAATCTGCCACAGGAGCTGCTGATCCAGTTCTACTCAGCCGTCATTGAGTCTGTTTTAAGTACTTCCATCACTGTCTGGTTTGGTTCAGCTACCAAATCGGACATCAGGAGACTACAACGGACAGTCCGGACTGCGGAGAGGATTATTGGTGCCCCCCTGCCAACCCTCCAGGACCTGTACTCTTCCAGAGTGAGGAAGAGAGCAGGTAAAATCATCACAGACTCCACTCACCCTGGACACCCCCTGTTTGAACTGTTACCGTCAGGACGGCGACACAGATCACTGGCCACAAGAACATCCAGGCACAGGAACAGTTTCTTTCCACAGGCCATTTCCCTTCTGAACACTTAACATGCCCCCCAAGGCATATGCCTGTAAGTGCAATACTCCCACTGTCTAGTGCAATATTCTCTTAACTCAGGTGATATTTATATTATATTATTCATACTACTCAAAATACTGTAAATATGTTCATAATCTGTAACATGCACTAGACTCCCACTGTCTAGTGTAATATTCTCTAACTCAGGTGATATTTATATTTATATTATTCATACTTCTCAAAATACTGTAAATATGTTCATAATCTGTAAATGTTTATTCAGACTAAACCCAACTGTGACCCCTTTTTTTAAACTTTTTATACTATTTTTATTTAATTTTTTTTTAAATATATTTTATTCTTAGAATTTGTATTATTACTATGTTTCTTGTTGTATTTGTATTTGTATATGTGCACTGGAAGCTTCAGTACCAAGAAAAATTCCTTGTGGGTGCAAGCACACTTGGCAATAAAGCTCTTTCTGATTCTGATTCTGATTCTGATAAACATAGATCCTAAAAATAACCTACAGGGAACGTTCCCAGAGCGTTCTTGTTTCGTTCCCAAAAAAATAACCAAATGGGAACCAAACGGGAACGTTAGGGGAACGTTCTGTGTTTTACTGTTCAGATTCCATCGGTTTCCTGTTTCGGATATATATATCCGAAACAGGAAAACGATGGAATCTGAACAGTGATCCCAGCACATTCTTGTGGTGACAACCTGGGAATTTACAAGTTCGCACCATTGTTAATTTTCAACTTTTTAGGTCGGTGTCATTCAATTGTGTAAACACTATGGAACAGCTGATCGGAATGTGCGCACTGTTGACATTGACAGCAGCGCGGATTGATAGAAATGGAAAGAAAATAGTGCCGATTAAAAACTGAGGTATGAATTTTGTCTGGCGTGTTTTTTGTGATGTAAATTAATCAAGCTTTGAAACGCATATAATTTTTTCACATAAAAACGCACAGTTTTGAGGCCCCGGAAACTAACCGGGAATACTTTCTTGAAAAACTTCCAGCGGCCAGAACTCTGACCAGGGAGGTGACCACAGAGTGGGTCAGTGTGTATGCACTATAGTGCTGGTAAGGATTGCATACAACTTCATGTCTTAAATGGGCGAACTAACCCTTTAAATTAAAAAACAACAAACCAATACATACGATTCATTTCAAAAGAAAATCACAATTAACGATTTTATCACAGTTCTTTTTTGCATGTTGGTTTTACCGTTTTGAGAGTGACTGAGCATTACAGCCAAACTAATATCCCTATTTTAAAAACTAAACATTACAAGGTAACAAAATATAACAGAAAAAATAATTACAGACATTTAGGCCAAACTGGCAAATATAAAAAAATCTTTGTCATTATTTTCTTTGTTATTAAAAATTAAGAACAAAGATGCACATTACATATACACAAAAAATATACAAATAAGCAATGCTTTACATATAATTATTATTCAGCTACAGTGTATATTTAACAGTACCATTAAAAAAATAAATATAAAAATAAAACACTAAATAGACTTTACTCTATATATTATATAGATTAATTCGTATTAAAGCTACTATTTAAGTTCACAGTCAAGAGCAGAGAGTTATTTTCTCCTAGTCCCCATTGACTTTATTACAATATTTTCCCTATTATGCAAGTCAATGGAGATCAGCAACCTTTTGGATAGAAACATTATTCAAAATATCTTATTTTGTGTTAGGCACAAGAAACAAATTAATACAGGTTTGGAACAACTTTAGAGTGAGTAAAAAATGACAGAATTATCATTTTTGGGTGAACTATTCCTTTAAAGCTACACTGTGTAATTTTTTTAGTTGATTCTTAGCAAAAAACACTTAGTTCTTTCAAAAATATATGTGCTCATTAATGTATACTTCTTTCAAGTAATAAAGTATTCTCGTAAGTTTATAATCTGCCATTGAAAGTACATACGGGTGAGGGGTTCGAATGCTGGTCGCCATGTTGCCCCTCCATCTTGAAACTACATTAGCCAAAGAGGGACATACCTGTAAATTCAAGCTTTGCCTTTCGCGCTTTACACTCAGTGACACAGAGACGAATGCGAGGAGGAGATTACTCGCGACTGCCAGCAGATTTGAAAGATTTCTGATGGAGGATCACACCTATTTTCAAGGACATGTACAGTAGCAGAGTCGCCAAGGAAGCGAAAGAGAGAATTAAAACTTCAACACGACAGGCAAATCAGCAAGACCAAAGTCAATATTGGAGTAACTTTTCCCAGATGGAAAAAGCTCATGAGGAGCAAACATTTTAAAACGGACGCCGAGGTTTCCTGCTTTCTTCTCGACAGGTAATTCAGCCTATTTGTGTAAATTCAAAGTTTTATAGTTGCTTGTCTAACCATAGCATGGTTGTGCATAACGCCAGAACGACCTCTAGTATAACTTGCGTTACTTTTCCTCATGTCAATGGTGAAAAAGTATTGTTTACCTTGTAACATAAATCTGTGCTACGACGGATTACAGGTGATGAATAGTTTTGAAAGGAACAGAAACTAATATTCACTGGGTAGTCATATACAATTTCACCGCTAGATGGGGGAAATTATCACACAGTGTAGCTTTAAGGATAAGCCGAAACATGTTTACTATAAGGCTGCTCTGTAACTTTAAGACCTGCACGCGACGCGAAATACGCATGACTCGCACCCAATTTTCTCTCAAATGTTTGCTTGCTTTCACTTTAGTCATAACCCAACTGTGTTTACGTAAATCTTTTAATGACAAGTATTGGCTTAATAAGACACAAAACTAACTTAGTCCATTAACCAAGGCGCTGTTTAACAGGCTTTTAATGCCATGCTACGCGTCGGATTTAATGCGCTCAGAAACACGCATATTAGAACAGCGCATCAGCACGCGAATGAAATATTTAACTGTGCAAATTCAAATAGTTAACTTTAATGAATTGCTCCGATTGATGATATTTACATGAAAGCTAAAGGTCATCGAAGAGCATTCGCAGGACAACCGGAATATTATTTACCTCACAGAAGAATATGCAGTTTAGTTTGTCCCATTTCGTGTTGTTTTTATGAATCATGATAATTGTACAAATACGCACAGGATTCGAGAATAACATATTTTCGATAAATAATAGATTCACACCAAACCGTATCATATAGCCTACCTTAAAAACACCTAATCTATACAGCACAGCTGTATACAGCATATAGGATTATTTTAGAATACTTTTGCATGCTATTTTATTAAGGTTAGCTTTACAACGACACAGTGATCAGGCCTCATTAAATTAATATACCACCTAACGCTTATTTGTCAAAAATAAACATATACACATGTCAATTAATATACAAATACTTCAAATTATATTAAATATATTAAGAATGAGCAGTAATAAAATACAGATTAATAAGATTATATAGACGGAACAAGAATCACATTCTTACCATTAGAGAGAGATGGGAACAAAATGGCTTCCCACCAACCGGAAATGTGCTTTCTGACAGTCGCAGCATGGTCGCAGCTCCCCCAGTGGTTGGAAATAAATAAATAAATACCTCCTTATAAATACCATAACACAAACACAACTTTTATTTTATTAGATAACATAACTCACAATTTATTCACCAGGACACTATTATTGCAACAGTAAATCAATGTTTATTGTGTATTTTACTGCTATAAATTTACATGCAAAAACCAAAACTGAACTTGTCCTTTTTGAGTGAAAATAAGTTAATTCCCACGTAACACACACACACACACACACACACACACACACACACACACACACACACACACACACACACACACTGTTAAAAAATATTTATCCAACCCCATTAAAAAACAGTCTGTCTACAGTTTCCCAGCTTCCACCTGAAAGTGAACTTTGGATGGTTTCCTTCTGTCCATCGAGGCAGGTCATGCGGTAGTGTTACATGACACTGCTTCGATGCGTGTATTAGACACAATAGGCTTGTTCGACTTCATGCAGCTCTGCGCAATCCGATCGGTGGCTGACTTGAAGCAGTGCATGCCGGTTAGAAATTGTGTCCGACTTGATCCACCGCCGACGCCACATGACTGTGACGTATGCCATCAAAGTACCGCGAGAGTGATTCGAGAGTAGCCAGAGAACTCTTCTTCTTCTTCTTTAGGGTTTATCGGCAGCTTGCATCCATTAATGTTGCACTACCGAAATCTTCCGGATTTATTTTCTTTCATGTCCATTTACATCATATTCTTCTCATCAGACCTGTTCTTGATAAAAAAAAGAAAATATTTCCTCTGCTTTGTTCATTCTCCCCACTTTGCAGTATTTCCCTCACTC
Source organism: Leuciscus leuciscus (assembly GCF_965113295.1). Lineage (NCBI taxonomy): Eukaryota > Metazoa > Chordata > Actinopteri > Cypriniformes > Leuciscidae > Leuciscus > Leuciscus leuciscus. Next base: position 35,800,763 of record NC_138742.1, on the reverse strand, counting down.
CTGTCCCTATTATTCCAACTTTTCCTAACTCTTCTATCATACTTTTCCTCTGTTCTTCATATTGTCTACAACTCAACAACACATGCTCTATAGTTTCTGCAACCTGACAACAACCACAAAAACCAGTTGGATGCTTCCTTATAATGTGTAGTGTGCTATTCAAATTACTATGACCAACTTACATCAGCGTGATAAAAATGACAGCAAATGAAATAAACCACCTTTGGAAAAAAGATATTTGAAGTGTAATTTAATTGTTTAGTTGGTCTCACGTCCCGTTGAATAACACGGGGAGGCGGGACTTATAACCTATACTAGGACCAGTCACCGGGGGGCGATCGAGACGTTTTGGCTTCACTTTTGAGGGCTTGTGCGGCACGCTTGTAAAGTATGCAAACACCACGTGAGCGGTCACTACGGGAACCAGAAACGTCTCCGTTTGCAGCTCCTCCCCGCCTGCACGCGGCTACTCTCGCCGATCGGTTACATCAGAGAATGTCTAATATGGCGAGAAGTTTCACTCTCACTACACTTCCGGCTTTTGAACTGGTTGCAGTTCCACTCTGATTCCATATGAGGGCGCTCACAGGACGAGTGCAGAATGAATGGAGGTCAATGGCGGTATACCCCTCAAAATCCACTTTTCTCAGGATATAATTTTTTGTCTAGTAATTTGAATGTTGTATTCGAAAGGAGATGCAAAGAAATTACACATTGCTGGGTGTTAGATTTTTTAGAGTCACTTATTTGCTTTAAAAAAGTCTTTCAAAATGTCAGTGACGTCAGAATGCTGACGTCATTAGCAGAATGCTAGCGTGTTATGGGCAACAACAACTCAACCTGTAAGAAATCAAAACGACATAAGTACTCGTTCATTCAACTTTCGACCTAAAACCCATGTTGAACTTGCAAAATCTACAATCACATCTGAGATTTCTCAACGGCAATCGGGTGAAAGAGACAAATTTAGCCGTCTAGCCCCATTGACTCCCATTCATTTTGCACTCATGGCAAGCGCCCCCAGTGGAACTCTGGTGGTACTACAACCAAAATTCGGTACAATAGGGCTTAATAGGGAGTGGACAGGCTCTCCGTAGACGGGCTCTGGTTACATCCAGCCGCAGCCGATGTCGAACACACCTAATTTGTAGTGAAGCCCCGTATCGAGGCGTGTATTGGTTTACTAGAGTCACGTGATCGATGACAAACGAAGCCTCACATTAGGCTTGTTTGAGATGAGCAAAATCTGCGCAGAATCGATCACCGGTGATCAGCGCGAGATGCATGCCGGTTAGAAATGTGTCCGAGTACGGTCCGCCTTGCTCTGATGTCATGCTGACGTATGTCAAAAATCTCTCGCGATCGCAAGGCGCACCTGTCGGATTCTGCAGTCGAGCGCACTTGCTCTCCACTGACTGCGCTGATCAAAAGCACGATGGGAAACGACTTGCTGACGACACAGCTTAATGCTCATTGGTTTAAACAACCGTGATGTATTGTTCTCTTTTAAAATGTTTGATTTTAAAACTCTAATATCAGGTTTTATGTGTATATGTTGTTTATGTGTGAATATTCCCAAACTATCTGACAGTGCGATCTCTTTGGGTTATGCAATTTAATTTTTATAAAAATAATTAAAAAATAAAAACACATATACTGTATTAAAGAAAAAATTATTGATAAACATGTATTTGGAATGGAATTAAATAACAAGTACTTTGGGTGTCTTGTTCATTTTATTTATTTTCATATCAGAACTTGAATTACATCCAGTTTATTAGTAACAATGTGCACGAGCGTGAATCCCGCGATATCCATCTTTGATCTCGCAGGTGTCAGATCCACTACGAGAAGAGAGATCTGTCCGGCTTGCCTGCGCTTTTTTCACTCCTCCTCTCACTGCAGCGCCTACTCTCGACTACATTTCAGGCGAGGCAAGGCGCATCTCAAACAAGCCTTTTCTGTCCAGTCACGTGCGCGTTTCGCTTTGGGTGTCAGAAGGCTCGACCTTCAGTCATTGTTGCCTCAGTTTGGTTGATATTTACAATTATTGATATTTAATAGCAAATGATCCTTTCAGACAATGTCCTTATTCATTGTGTGTGTGTGTGTGTGTGTGTGTGTGTGTGTGTGTGTGTGTGTGTGTGTGTGTGTGTGTGTGTGTGTGTGTGTGAGAGAGAGAGAGAGATAGGCCTACATTAAATCTTATTGAATCATATAAGCATAAGCTATTATATTTTATTGTCACACTTTAATGGGAAAATTAATTTATTTAATGAATAAATCAAACACAAACATGTAAGGCTTTTATTTGTAGGCTACACATACCATTGAAACTATGGAGTGTGTTGTGGTTCCTTCATCTGCCAGAGCTTCTAACACAGGCTTCTGGCTGCTTTATTTTAAATAAGCACCAGATGTCGCTGTTCTCGGCGCTGTTCTCGACACTCTCGAAGCTTTGAATCTTTTCCCGGAACAGTCAGGGGAAACCCTCAGTGATTCATGAGGCTTCACTTCCCCATAGTCACAGATCCACACCTCCCAGTAAGGCTCCCAGTCCGAGCCGTGGACAGTCACCAATCACAGATCCGTGAAATTTAACCGGTCCGCGAACCTCTCCCACCTAAACACACCACAAAAAACAACATTAGTTTTCTATCCATTGCAGCCACAAACCGAAGCAGTCAGAAAAGCTCAGTTCTGCGAATCATACCTTCTGCTTCGGACCGAGCGCTTCCACCTCCACTCATGGTTCTGCATTCAGGAGCAAGAGCATGTATTGTATTAATAAACTGAATGTGATTCATATTTGTCTGTCATATGTAAATGAAACAGGTAAGATCTATGTAATAGCACACAGAAAAACACCCATGTTAAATTAACACTGCTCAGTGTTGATATGTGTGCACACTACAGAGTTAAAGTAGCCTACCATTGAAGCAGTGTTGAAGTTAATGAGATAATGAAGTGGTGATTGAACATTAATTATGAATACCTGCTGTTAACAAGCAGAATCACTGAAAGAGAAACACAAGATCTATAACTGACTTCAGACACAGCCTTAGATGAAATCAACTGAAGAGAAAAGAAGACATTCAATCTGTGAAGATCTCAGCAGAGGAGGATTAAACAACTCGAACAGCATTACCAGCTTCACTTATTATTGCTTATTATATGCTGTAAATTAAATGGCTTCTATTATGAATAAAACAATATTAAAACCACAAATCCTAAATAAGCAAAGTATAGACACTGAATAAGATCAGGGACTCAGGCAATTACATGATGATGACATCGTCATCATCAATAAACAGCCAACATCACCTGATCTCATTTTCTCTTTGCTTTTTTGCTACAAAAACAAATGTGCTTTATAAACACACAATTATTGCAGCCAGAAAACATTTAATATTAAAGAGTCAAGGGTCAACAACTAAAGCAAACGCTAACCACCATCATAGTGACTTTAAAATACAACTATTGATTTCATTAAAATGGAAATTAAATAAAGTCAGTCTGGTTAGTAATAAGTGAAGCTGGTAATGCTGTTCAAGTTGTTTAATCCTCCTCTGCTGAGATCTTCACAGATTGAATGTCTTCTTTTCTCTTCAGTTGATTTCATCTAAGGCTGTGTCTGAAGTCAGTTATAGATCTTGTGTTTCTCTTTCCTTCAGTGATTCTGCTTGTTAACAGCAGGTATTCATAATTAATGCTCAATCATCACTTCATTATCTCATTAACTTCAACACTGCTTCAATGGTACTTTAACTCTTTAGTGTGCACACATATCAACACTGAGCAGTATTAATTTAACATGGGTGTTTTTCTGTGTGCTATTACATAAATCTTGCCCATTTAATTTATATGACGGACAAATATGAATCATAGTCAGTTTATTAATACAATTACATAAATCTTATCTGTTTCATTTATATATGACTTAAAAATATGAATCACATTCAGATTATTAATTGATTTATGTTAAATCTATGTAATCCAAATGGATGGAAATTCTATATGCAATTAAAATACATAAATCTTATGTTTAGACATAAAAAGCTTTTTGAGTGTACAATCATTCCAATAATTCAATACCTTTAGACTTCACCTTTTTTTCCTTAAAGCACTAGGCTAAGATTAAGACTAGGCTGCATCTCTAAGATTATGTAATTGTATTAATAAACTGAATGAAACATTAATAAACATTAATAAACTTGTATTAATAAAATGTATATGAAACAGGTAAAATTTATGTTAATAAACTGAATGTAGTTCATATTTGTCTGTCATATGTAAATGAAACGGGTAAGATTTATGTAATAGCACACAGAAAAACGCCAATGTTAAATTAACACTGCTCAGTGTTGATATGTGTGCACACTACAGAGTTAAAGTACCATTGAAGCAGTGTTGAAGTTAATGAGATAATGAAGTGATGATTGAGCATTAATTATGAACACCTGCTGTTAACAAGCAGAATCACTGAAGGAAAGAAAAACACAAGATCTACAACTGACTTCAGACACAGCCTTAGATGAAATCAACTGAAGAGAAAAGAAGACATTCAATCTGTGAAGATCTCAGCAGAGGAGGATTAAACAACTCGAACAGCATTACCAGCTTCACTTATTATTGCTTATTATATGCTGTAAATTAAATGGCTTCTATTATGAATAAAACAATATTAAAACCACAAATCCCAAATAAGCAAAGCATTAGACACTGAATAAGATCTGGGACTCAGGCAATTACATGATGATGACATCGTCATCATCAATAAACAGCCAACATCACCTGATCTCATTTTCTCTTTGCTTTTTTGCTACAAAAACAAATGTGCTTTATAAACACACAATTATTGCAGCCAGAAAACATTTAATATTAAAGAGTCAAGGGTCAACAACTAAAGCAAACGCTAACCACCATCATAGTGACTTTAAAATACAACTATTGATTTCATTAAAATGGAAATTAAATAAAGTCAGTCTGGTTAGTAATAAGTGAAGCTGGTAATGCTGTTCAAGTTGTTTAGTCCTCCTCTGCTGAGATCTTCACAGATTGAATGTCTTCTTTTCTCTTCAGTTGATTTCATCTAAGGCTGTGTCTGAAGTCAGTTATAGATCTTGTGTTTCTCTTTCCTTCAGTGATTCTGCTTGTTAACAGCAGGTATTCATAATTAATGCTGAATCACCACTTCATTATCTCATTAACTTCAACACTGCTTCAATGGTACTTTAACTCTTTAGTGTGCACACATATCAACACTGATATGTACTAACTAGCACTATGAGCACTATTCTCTCTAGAACATTGGATGTTGTTGCACCTATTAGATTAAAAAAGGTCAGAGAGAAAATTAAAGCACCGTGGTACAACAATACTACACATGTTCTAAAGAGAGAAACCCGTATTTTAGAGCGTAAATGGAAACAAACTAATTTAGAGGTCTTTAGAATCGCGTGGAAAGACAGTATGTCACGTTATAAAAAGGCCCTAAAAGCAGCCAGGGCTGAGCACCTCCGCAAACTAATAGAAAATAACCAAAATAATCCAAGGTTTTTATTTAACACCGTGGCTAGACTAACAAATAAACAGACATCACCCGAACAAAATATCCCGTTACAGTTTAGTAGTAATGATTTTATGAAGTTCTTCACTGAGAAAATAGAAAGCATCAGAACCACAATTGTAAACGTTCAATCTTCAGTTGCGCCTTATAATTCAGCCTTAATTATCACCCCGCAAGAACAATTACAGTGCTTTACAACTATAGAACAAATAGAGTTAAATAAACTTATCACTTCCTCTAAAACAACAACATGTTTATTAGATCCGATACCAACTAAACTACTGAAAGAAGTGTTACCTGTAGTGGAAGAGCCTCTCCTTAATATTATTAACTCGTCTTTATCTTTAGGTCATGTTCCAAGAACATTTAAACTGGCAGTTATAAAACCTCTCATTAAGAAACCACAATTAGATCATAATAACCTAGCAAATTATAGACCCATTTCAAATCTTCCATTTATGTCTAAAATATTAGAAAAAGTGGTGTCCGCTCAATTGTGTTCTTTCTTGCAAGAAAATGATATCTATGAGAAGTTTCAGTCTGGTTTCAGGCCGCACCATAGCACTGAAACTGCGCTCGTTAAAATCACAAATGATTTACTTTTAGCTTCTGACCAAGGCTGTATCTCAATACTAGTTTTACTTGATCTTAGTGCTGCGTTCGATACTATAGATCACACAATACTCTTAGATCGACTACAAAATTATACTGGTGTTCAAGGACAAGCATTAAGCTGGTTTAGATCATACTTATCTGACCGCTACCATTTTGTCTATTTAAATGGAGAAAAATCGATCATAACTCCAGTAAACTATGGAGTGCCGCAGGGATCTGTGTTAGGCCCTCTATTATTCTCAGTATATATGATGCCACTTGGAAATATTATAAGGAAACATGGAATTAGTTTCCATTGTTATGCTGATGACACTCAAATATATATTTCATCACGGCCAGATGAAAACGCTAAATTATCCAAATTGACAGAGTGTGTTAAAGATATAAAAGATTGGATGACGCGTAATTTTCTTTTATTAAATCCAGACAAGACAGAGGTACTACTTATCGGTTCAAAAAACCGCCCACAAAACCTCTCGCAATACAACTTTAATATAGTAGGATGTCCTGTTACTTTATCCTCTACAGTAAAAGACCTGGGTGTTATACTCGATTGCAACCTGTCTTTCAAAAATCATATTTCATATGTTACAAAAACCACCTTTTTCCACCTTAGAAACATTGCTAAGCTACGTAATATGCTATCAGTTTCTGATGCAGAAAAGTTAGTTCATGCATTCATGACCTCGAGACTAGATTACTGTAATGCTTTATTAGCCAGTTGTCCTGCATCCTCAATTAACAAGCTACAGTTAGTCCAAAATGCCGCCGCTAGAGTTCTTACTAGATCAAGAAAATATGATCATATAACACCGATTTTATCATCACTGCATTGGTTACCTATAAAGTTCCGTATTAATTACAAGGTATTGCTACTGACTTATAAAGCCCTAAACGGCTTAGCTCCAGTCTATTTAACGGATCTTCTATCGCCCTATAATCCATCGCGCTCTTTAAGATCACTAAATTCAAGGCTTTTGGTCATACCTAGGATATCCAGAACCACCAAAGGAGGGAGAGCATTTTCACATTTAGCTCCAAAACTCTGGAATAGCCTTCCTGATACTGTTCGTTGCTCAGACTCGCTCTCCCAGTTTAAAACTAGATTAAAGTCGCATCTCTTCAGCCAGGCATTCATATAATATTTTTAATCTTACAGTTCAAATTACAATCCGGCCTCTAGTTAATAAACGCCAGAGGAGAACTGGCCCCCGACTGAGCCTGGGTTCTCCCAAGGTTTTTTTTTCTCCATTGGGTCACCTGATGGAGTTTTAGGACACTATTAGGTCACTTGATGGAGTTTTTCGGTTCCTTGCCACTGTTGCCTTTGGCTTGCTCAGTTGGGGATATTCTGGGGATATCTAATTTGATTTTATCAATAAATTCCACTAGAAACAAACCTTGTTGTATTATTTTAATTTAATACTGTGAAGCTGCTTTGATACAATCTGTATTGTGAAAAGCGCTATACAAATATACTTGACTTGACTTGACTTGACACTGAGCAGTGTTAATTTAACATGGGTGTTTTTCTGTGTGCTATTACATAAATCTTGCCCGTTTCATTTACATATGACAGACAAATATGAATTACATTCAGCTTATTAATACAATTACATAAATCTTACCTGTTTCATATACAGTTTATTAATACAAGTTTATTAATGTTTCATTCAGTTTATTAATACAATTACATAATCTTAGAGATGCAGCCTAGTCTTAATCTTAGCCTAGTGCTTTAAGGAAAAAAAGGTGAAGTCTAAAGGTATTGAATTATTGGAATGATTGTACACTCAAAAAGCTTTTTATGTCTAAACATAAGATTTATGTATTTGAATTGCATATAGAATTTCCATCCATTTGGATTACATAGATTTAACATAAATCAATTAATAATCTGAATGTGATTCATATTTTTAAGTCATGTAAATTAAACGGGCAAGATTTATGTAATAGCACACAGAAAAACACCCATGTTAAATTAACACTGCTCAGTGTTGATATGTGTGCACACTACAGAGATAAAGTACCATTGAAGCAGTGTTGAAGTTAATGAGATAATGAAGTGGTGATTGAGCATTAATTATGAACACCTGCTGTTAACAAGCAGAATCACTGAAGGAAAGAGAAACACAAGATCTATAACTGACTTCAGACACAGCCTTAGATGAAATCAACTGAAGAGAAAAGAAGACATTCAATCTGTGAAGATCTCAGCAGAGGAGGATTAAACAACTCGAACAGCATTACCAGCTTCACTTATTATTGCTTATTATATGCTGTAAATTAAATGGCTTCTATTATGAATAAAACAATATTAAAACCACAAATCCTATATAAGCAAAGCATTAGACACTGAATAAGATCTGGGACTCAGGCAATTACATGATGATGACATCGTCATCATCAATAAACAGCCAACATCACCTGATCTCATTTTCTCTTTGCTTTTTTGCTAGAAAAACAAATGTGCTTTATAAACACACAATTATTGCAGCCAGAAAACATTTAATATTAAAGAGTCAAGGGTCAACAACTAAAGCAAACGCTAACCACCATCATAGTGACTTTAAAATACAACTATTGATTTCATTAAAATGGAAATTAAATAAAGTCAGTCTGGTTAGTAATAAGTGAAGCTGGTAATGCTGTTTGTGGAGTTGTTTAATCCTCCTCTGCTGAGATCTTCACAGATTGAATGTCTTCTTTTCTCTTCAGTTGATTTCATCTGAGGCTGTGTCTGAAGTCAGTTATAGATCTTGTGTTTCTCTTTCCTTCAGTGATTCTGCTTGTTAACAGCATTCATAATTAATGTTCAATCACCACTTCATTATCTCATTAACTTCAACACTGCTTCAATGGTACTTTAACTCTTTAGTGTGCACACATATCAACACTGAGCAGTATTAATTTAACATGGGTGTTTTTCTGTGTGCTATTACATAAATCTTGCCCATTTAATTTACATGACTGACAAATATGAATCACATTCAGATTATTAATTGATTTATGTTAAATCTATGTAATCCAAATGGATGGAAATTCTATATGCAATTCAAATACATAAATCTTATGTTTAGACATAAAAAGCTTTTTGAGTGTACAATCATTCCAATAATTCAATACCTTTAGACTTCAACTTTTTTTCCTTAAAGCACTAGGCTAAGATTAAGCCTAGGCTGCATCTCTAAGATTATGTAATTGTATTAATAAACTGAATGAAACATTAATAAACTTGTATTAATAAACTGTATATGAAACAGGTAAGATTTATGTAATTGTATTAATAAACTGAATGAAATTCATATTTGTCTGTCATATGTAAATGAAACAGGTAAGATTTATGTAATAGCACACAGAAAAACACCCATGTTAAATTAACACTGCTCAGTGTTGATATGTGTGCACACTAAAGAGTAAGGGCGCTTTCACACTGGCAGTTTAGTGCGGACCGGGGCACGGTTCGCATGAAAAATCGCTAATGTGAACGCTGTCATCGGACCCGGGTGCGCACTAGAGTACCGAACCCGAGACTACCTGGAGGAGGTGGTCTGAGCTCGGTTGCTCCCGAACCGTGGCGCGGTTCGCGTTAATGTGCAAGCAACACGGACTCGGGTGCGCGCTTGTTCAGGAAGTATAGTATCCCGCACATGCGTATCACTGTCGATATCATTGTTTCCTCACACACGACAACCATGAGTGGCAGGGGAACGTTGTGGGACACTGAAGAGGTGATGTCTCTCACTATGTTGTGCATGATAGCACCAAAAAAACTGACAAATTACAGCTATGCTCAGTCGAGTTGTATTATCCATGCATTTTCCGTGTGTGTTTGCGATGACGTAAGATCACTGCAAACGCACCTGGGTTCGATACAACTAATTGAGTGTGAAACCAGACCAACGCTGCGGGGGGCGCCGGGAACGAGCGCACTCGGGTTCGGACCGCAGCAAACGAACCCAGTGGAAAAACGCCCTTAAAGTACCATTGAAGCAGTGTTGAAGTTAATGAGATAATGAAGTGATGATTGAGCATTAATTATGAACACCTGCTGTTAACAAGCAGAATCACTGAAGGAAAGAGAAACACAAGATCTACAACTGACTTCAGACACAGCCTTAGATGAAATCAACTGAAGAGAAAAGAAGACATTCAATCTGTGAAGATCTCAGCAGAGGAGGATTAAACAACTCGAAAAGCATATGCACACATATCAACACTGAGCAGTGTTAATTTAACATGGGTGTTTTTCTGTGTGCTATTACATAAAATCTTGCCCGTTTAATTTACATGACTTAAAAATATGAATCACATTCAGATTATTAATTGATTTATGTTAAATCTATGTAATCCAAATGGATGGAAATTCTATATGCAATTCAAATAAATATTATGTTTAGACATAAAAAGCTTTTTGAGTGTACAATCATTCCGATAATTCGATACCTTTAGACTTCAACTTTTTTTTTCCTTAAAGCACTAGGCTTACTCTAATATAATTCAGAAATAAAAATACAAACAAACGACTAGACTTTCAATAGGCTATAACTCATCCAATGTAAAACAACTCAGTTAAAGCAAGCCGCAAAACCTAATGCTCTGGCGCAGTTAGGCCAAATATCCAAATAATTAAATCTATCCAAAAAAATTAACGTCCTACATTTCCATCTTATTTTACACACACACACAAAAAAAAACTCCCAAAAGAAAAATACAGTTTAAGCCCACCTTTTTTCAAGCTTAAATTAATAACTTAAATTCTACTGTTACCTTACCTCATACACAACATAGATACACAACTACTGCCAGAAAGGACTGTAACACATCGTCACGTGAACGACTTTTGGTAGGCTACCGGTTTTGACATTCTCAATAAATGATTGTGATTATACTTGTCTGTTTTTTCTTTATAAATGTAACCTACATAGTTTAAAGAAATAGTTATGGTTAGGTTTAGGAGTACGATTAGCTCAAACGCAAACGAAAATGGACCAACGTGACTTCACGTGTTGTGATACTGGATTGACGCAGTAGCCTATAGCCTACTCTACAAACTTTAATCCAGTTCTCTGGTCTTTTGTAAATTTAACTGGATTAGAAACTTTTAAATCAACCTCAATCTTATATAACTTGTATACAAAGATTCGCCTACTTTGATAAATTAATATAAAATACTTCTTCCCATGGCTTATTAGTGATCTTTTATTTTTTTAACAGTCCACCCATTTACCATATTTAAGAATACATTAATAAATGTTATCCTATATATGGAGTTCAAATTGTCCCAGTCAAATAAGCAGACAATACAAATAGGATCAAATGAAAAATTAAACATTTATTAAACATTTGGTCAACTCAAAACACTTGTACTCAAAAAATTTAAAAAATAATAATAGGCTATATATATCTAACGGTAACGAAACTGAAATCGACAGCTGTACGTTAAACTTCCAAACCACCAGACACCGAGTTGCCTTCCTCCATTAGCGGTGCCCCGCCTTCTGAATCACTTCTCCTCCGCGCTAAGAGCAGGAGCCGCTGCCTCTGAGGAGCCAACTTCACAAGCTGCTACGATGGACACCAAACCACCAGACACCGCGTTGCCTTCCTCCGCGACTGCGTTGCCTTCCTCCGCGACTGCGTTGCCTTCCTCCGCGACTGCGTTGCCTTCCTCCGCGACTGCGTTGCCTTCCTCCGCGCCTTCTGCATCACTGTCCCACCTCTCTTCCGCGGTGAGAGCAGGAGCCGCTGCCTCTGACGAGGAGGCTTCACGGGGACGAGCTGCCTCGATGGATACAAGAAAACCGTCCACGTTGATTTTCAGGTCAAAGGCGGGGGACTGGAGAAAGTGGTCCTCGATCGCCTCCGAGTCGTTTGACAAATTGGTAAGGCCGGCGCCGCGCAGATAAGTTGAAAGTGCCGAGCTGGTCAGTAACACACTCTTCATCTCCTCCGCTGTCAGTGGACACGCAAGCTTTACCTCCAAAAGAGGGGGAGAAACGGAGGGACGCCTGTTTCATCTTGCAGCCCTCGCACCGATGCATTGTAGACTTCTCTACAAACTCCCTCTGTTTGAACTGGCAGCTAGAGCATTTTCTTTGAATAACCACCTCGATTCCTTTTATTGTGGCACTGAAAAGTGCCGTTAATTGCTCTTGCTCAGCACCTTCTCCCTCCTCCACCTGCAGATCAGTGATCTGGTCTATGGTGCTGGATGGACCAGTGCAGAGACAGATACACCCGTCTCTGTCTCGCGTGGACAGGTTTCTGAAGCTGTAAGACTCTCCGCCCTCTGTCGAGTGGACGAACCTGTCCCACAGCGTCACTTTAATCTCTCCCGTCCCGTCGCAGATCCACACCTCCTTGAGCTCGCAGTCCATGCCATTAACGCTCACTACTCGGTTCACAGAACCGTGCAACTTCACTTTTCCGCGAAGCTCTCCCACCTAAACACACCACAAACACAACATTACTTTTCTGTCCATTGCGGCCACAAACAAAATAAGTCTGGAAAAGTCAGCTCTGCGATTCATACCTTCTGCTTCGGACCGAGCGCTTTCACCTCCGCTATTGACATAGCTTTGCAGCTCGGCGGCGCGGATCGCGTAAAGGGCAGACTGGTCACCTCCACGCTGGTCCAGCGAGAGCACAACACATCAAATCCGTCCGGATCAGAATAGCCTATAGGAAAAATTAAAAGAGTTTTATTAAAACCGCGCCCACTGGCCATACAGCATTGAACCACAATACAGGCTGTTCTGTAAAAAACAACTAGGCTACTTACTTATAGTGCGCTTGACGTTGCGCAGCCTTACAGCGTTGCCGTTTTTTTCAGCCTGGGTGAAGGTGGCTTGTTTGTCCATAGAAAAAACGACAACTCTATGGTATTCTTTCCTGGCGCTTTGGATAACCGCGGTGAAATATGGAGAATTGTTGCGGCTCTGCTTTCTGGGAGAAACATTAAATATAAATCCCTCAATTCCGTCTTCACCCTCCTTTAGAACCTTAGCAGGACTAGCCATTTTGATGCCGTGAAATCTTGGAACTCCAATTTTGCTGTCTTGGACAAATGACAAAACATGCCACCAGATAAGTATTTATACCTGTGATTTGCAAATTAAGATTAGACTGATGATTGGCTGCTTCTAACGAGGGGCTATCATAATTTCAATCATCCAATAAGTTAACTTCTTATTAGGTACTTTTTGGATGGAATGGAAAAAGTCTTTATTCCTTTAGGAATATATAAGAAGTTAATCTCTTTCTACTTTTCTGGTTTTTATCTGGAGCCCAAGTCCATTAAATGAATAAAAAAAAATGCCATTATCAACCATAGGGGAGCGCGGGGCACAACGTAACACTTTTGGGATTTGGCCAAATAATGAACAAAGTAATGGGGTTAGACGAACCATATTTTTAAACAAACAACATGCAAGCCTCTCCTACAAATGAGCACTGTTTGTATGTTCGTCGGACCTACCGTTCCTGTGCAGTATCGCCCAAAGCGCCAAGAGTCAAATGTTACAATTAACCCCGTGGGCGGGGTTAGTTGTAACAGACAGAGGGTTAGTTGTAACAGTTGCTGGAAGAGTCAGATTTCACACAATAAATTCAAATTCAGTTTAGTTTAGATTGTAGTATATTTCCTTATAGTATACTCAACTAAATGTTTTATTCTACATAGCACAGTATGTCAATTTTTTTGATCTATTAAAACAATACTCTTGAGTGTAGACACAGATTTATTTTCAACAATAAACTGGTTCAATAATTATAAAAAAATATTTTTCTTATTACAGTAGGCCTTGTAGATAAATACATTGATAAATAAAAATAAAAAACATGTCACTCTTAACATTTACGAAGACATTTCAACCTCTTCAACTGTGTGATTTAAGGGAGATTAGACAACAAATCATGTCAAACTTTTTTTCTTTTTTTTTACTTTTAAAACAGACCTGTATATAGGCCTCAGTTTCATGAACCGATATATCATTTTAAAAATCATGTAACTTTCTTTTTTTATCTTAAGACATTTTAAAATGTGCATAAACCATTTCATAAGACATTTAAACATTTGCATAAGTTTTTTCAATGTAAAGATAAAAAAAAAATGCATCTTTTCACACCGTTTCTGTACAACTGATATTTGAATGAATTGAATAACTGATTATTTTGTATCAGTGCTAATAAATCATATATCTAACAAATATTCATCACGTAGTAAGTGGAAACATTTTCAACACACCACTTTACGATGTGTAGCCTTGAAACTTTACTCATTAAAGGGATAGTTCACCCAAAAATGAAAATGTCCCCATGATTAACTCACCCTCAAGTCATCCTAGGTGTATATGACATTCTTCTTTCAGACGAATATAATCTGAGTTATATTAAAAAATGTCCTGGCTCTTCCAAGCTTTATAATGGGAGTGAATGAGTATATTTTCCATCACGGATGGATGCGCTCTGATGGACTTCCAAAAAAATATACTCATTAACTCTCATTATAAAGCTTGGAAGAGCCAGGACATTTTTTAAATACAACTCGAATTGTATTAGTCTGAAAGAAGAATGTCATATACACCTAGGATGGCTTCAGGGTGAGTAAATCATGGGCTCCTTTTCATTTTTGAGTGAACTATCCCTTTAATGCAACTTACTCTTCATCACAGACGTGACACACATAATGTTCATTTCCCTCTGTGCATAACTCATGTGCCCACCCATCACAAAAGACACATTTAACCCATTTCTCTCCAGGTGCAGAGGATGTAAATTCCTCCCCGCACACAAGGCAGTCAACTGAGTTACTTGCTTTACCCTGCTTTTTCACACCAAGGCTTCTGTTCTTGGGGGCTGTCTTTTTGCTCTTTCTAACCTCTTCCTCTGCAACGACTGGAGTGTCTGTGAGGATGGCACTTATTATCTTCTTTCTGGGCTTGGCAACTTCTTTTCTTGGAGGTGCCTTGGGGAAGGGCCTGACTAAAACAGGATTGAATTCAGGCACAGAGGAGCCCTGGTGGAGTGTGGCGGAGCCCTGGTGGAGTGTGGAGGAGCCCTGGTGGAGTGTGGAGGAGCCCTGGTGGAGAGAGGAGGAGCCCTGGTGGAGTGTGGAGGAGCCCTGGTGGAGTGTGGAGGAGCCCTGGTGGAGTGTGGAGGAGCCCTGGTGGAGAGAGGAGGAGCCCTGGTGGAGAGAGGAGGAGCCCTGGTGGAGAGAGGCGGAGCCCTGGTGGAGTGTGGAGGAGCCCTGGTGGAGTGTGGAGGAGCCCTGGTGGAGTGTGGAGGAGCCCTGGTGGAGAGAGGAGGAGCCCTGGTGCAGTGTGGAGCCCTGGTGGAGAGAGGAGGAGCCCTGGTGGAGTGTGGCGGAGCCCTGGTGGAGTGTGGCGGAGCCCTGGTGGAGTGTGGAGGAGCCCTGGTGGAGAGAGGAGGAGCCCTGGTGCAGTGTGGAGCCCTGGTGGAGAGAGGAGCAGCCCTGGTGGAGTGTGGAGGAGCCCTGGTGGAGTGTGGAGGAGCCCTGGTGGAGTGTGGAGGAGCCCTGGTGGAGAGAGGAGGAGCCCTGGTGCAGTGTGGAGCCCTGGTGGAGAGAGGAGCAGCCCTGGTGGAGTGTGGCGGAATCTGCAGAGGATGTCAAGGTAGTTGGTTCTGGTCGGTCGGTTGCATATGCAGGAGCAAAGTCATTTTCTCCAAACACATCAGGGCTGTACGGCCAGATACCAGTGCACCTAGATAGATAGACAGATAATTTATTCATCCCAAAGGAAATTAACGATTTTATTATTTTTTATTTAATAGATAGATACCTGAAACCCGACATGATATTCTCAGGTGTTGTTGCCTGTGGCAACGCTTTTGCAACAATCCCAGGGAGGTCGTATATTGTGGCGTTCTTGCCAGGGTGAGCTTTCATCCAGGGGTCCAGGTGCGTGTTGACCCTCCCTTTGAAAGATCGAAAAACTGTTCTGTCCAGGGGACAGAGCTTATGAGTGCAGTGTGGCGGGAAAGTAAGTAAAACGATGCCTCTTTCTCTACAGAAATCCATGGCTGGCACAGACAGGTGGGACGCGTGATTGTCCAGCAAGAGAAGTACCTTCATTTCTAGCGAGGGTTTTGTATGGTTGGCAAAGTGGTGAAGGAACTGCAAAAATTCCTCTTCTTGCATCCAACCAGACCCATTTGCTGCTCCGGCTGATGCAGGCGGCCCTTCATGGATGAAGTGAGAGTAATACCGTTTACGGGGAAAAACAAAAAACGGAGGCACCGAATTCCCCAGGGCATTAATGGCCACTGCCACAGTCACAAGCGTACCCCTTTCTCCAGATGTCATTGCTCCGATCTGGCGCACTCCTTTTGTCGCAATAATTTTTTCTGGGGTCTGTACTGTGGTCACACCAGTCTCATCCATATTCCATATGTCATTTGGCCTGAAATGGTGAGTATTGTATACAGTGTCTAAATTGTTAAAAAAAATTCCTACATTGTGAGAATTGAAACTAGTTGCTCTCGCCATACTGGTGGCTTGTGGTTTTCGTATTGAAAGAGACTTGTTCCTTTTGAGGAAGGATGTAAACCAGTCTTTGCCTGCCATTTGGGTTTTTGACCAGGATTCCGGGAATTTGCAGTGGAACTTGACAGCGCATTCGAATGCAAGTTTTCGAACCTAAAAAACACAAACATAAAAAAGGGGAAAAAAATAAAATAGTCAACTACATGAATTGCTTTTACATACATCACACAAGGCATCCTAAAATTGCTTATTAGTGTAAGTATATATGCATACTTGTATGCACGTGTGTAGCCTATGTATGTATTTATGTGTGTGTATGTGTGTGTGTGTGTGTGTGTGTGTGTGTGAGAGAGAGAGAGTGTGTAGGCCTATGTATTAATTCATTTATTCTAAGCATTCAAACAAATGAACCTACCATTTATAACAGAAACAGGCACTTGAATGTGAACAGAATTCAACAGAACAGAGCAATTATTCCTAACTTATCCTAGTTCAACCAGCCTACCTCCTTGGGGCTCAGCCCATAACACATTGCTGCCGCACGAGTCAAATACGCAACAAGCTGCTCCTCCTGCTCTGAAGTAAACACTTTTTTGTGTGAAGAGTAGCCCACTGGAGGTAGTGGTGATCTTACTCCCTGCTCCTGCAGTTTGTGTTTACGTCTTATAAAGCGGTGTAGAGTAACATGGCAGATGCCATAGCTATCTGCCACGCTCCGCAAGGACCTGCCTCTCTCCACCTCCCTGGCTGCCAAACTAAAAACTTCCCTAGTAGTCTGTCCTCTAGTTGTCGACTTTCTACTATTTCTAACCCTGTGAATAAAAGAAATGCAACAAGTGTTTGTGCAAACTGTACTTACTGTAATACAATGGGAATGTACTCAATTTATTTAAATATAAATTATATAGGCTATATGTGTGTGTACACACACACAGCATTTATATTTATAAGCTATATATACATACATATACATACATATGCATTATATACATATGTATGTATATATAGCTTATAAATATAAATGATATATGTGTGTGAGTATGTGTACACAAACATATAATTTATATTTATAAGCTATATATATATTTATTTATTCGCAAAATGTACTTGATGCAATCCGACATTGCCGATTATTATGTGCGGCTTAGTTGTAACACCGTGTTACAACTAACCCCGCTGTGTAGTGTTTACCTCAGGACTGGCTAGCAGTCACTATGCGTTTTTCACATCTTTCAAAATGGTAACATCTTTTAGCCAAGAAGACGCTAATCACAACAATATAAGATTGGACTAACCTACTTTCACACATTCTTTGACAGTCGAAAAAAAAACGATTATAAAAAACAATACTTACATGCTGACGAAAGAGTTTCTCCTCAGTTCTCATCCAATATTTGACGAACTTTCTCGAAAGATGGCGGGAAGACGTCTGACGACAGTGTGGTGAAAAGCCCGGAAGAACGTCATAGTTAACCCTGTGCAACTATCTAAAATGTCCGTGTTACTTTTTACCCCGCGTTACTTTGTGCCCCGCGCTCCCCTATATATAATCGTGTTAATCATGATCTGGCTAATTGGGTTCTTTTCAACACACCTGTTGGATCATGATTAGTAGGCTATAACTGGATTGAGTTATCTGAGATAATTGCGCTTTAAAAGGGGATATGTAGCCTATCAGTAGAAACATTGATCAGCAACGCTGCTATTGGCTGCTCAGCGTGGCCAAAGAGCGCGCTCAGTTTTTCTCCTCAACAGAGCAAGAGCTAATCGTCGAAATTTATTCGGAATTTTAATTTTTAATCAAAACGCCAGGGAACACCTCAAAGTCTGCAAAAGCCAGGAGAGTGGGCTCGCAAAAAGTAGCAGACAATTTAAATCCATTGGAAGTGACCATAGATATTTTATAACTTATTAGCCTATATTTTTGTATTGTAATAATTGCATAATTACTTTGTTCATTGTAATGTCAGAGTCACCATACTAGGAACAAATAAAACTGAAGTACAAAAATATTCTAAATAATGGTGCTTTTTAGTTATATCATAGTCTCTTTTACAAAATACACTGTTAAATAAATGGTTGTCTGTTCATAAAAGCAACCACAAAAAAAAGAGGCTGTGAAAAAGAAAAAAAAAGATCTTAGTAGCCTACACTGTAAAATCATTTTTGCTGCATTAAATTAAGGCCGTATAGTTCTTTCAACTGTTATATCTTGAGTAATGATGAATTGCTTTGACTTGTGAAAGTGAAAACTGATAAACTTATGTTAATGAGTGTAGTTCATTGTAATGACAATGGGTCTCATTCATGAAACATTCGTAAATATACGAGTAAATATGTAGGGTAGAGTGGGGGAAAACGCCCCCCTTAAGGAAAATATGACATTACAGTGAAACAAAACATAAATGTGACTAGAATTGCCATCCCGGTTTTGAGTGACTATGGCAGGAATTATTCACCAAATATTAAAATTGCTCAGCCTTCATAATTAATTAGCATTTTGACTGAAAATATTTTTGTACAAAGGGGGCGTTTTGCCCCAGCGGTGGGGTAAAACGCCCCCCAAGGTGGGGTAAAATGCCCCCTTTCTTACAAACCAGTTTGCTTCATAGATCAACAGCAAAATTAACAGAAAATAGTTTTTAATCTCTAAAAGTAAAAGGCAAGTAATGTATAAACATATATATATATATATATATATTAATATTTATTTCAGCAATGTCCAAAATAGCCAAATTTAACTACCTTCCAACAGTGAGCTAACTGTGCTAGCAAGCTAGCTAGTTAATGTTCACTTGAGGTAATTTTTTTTGTTTTGTTCAAATATTTTGATTTTACCACCTAGTTATAGCCTACTCCATTAAGTGTAAAACAAAGGATTTGATAGACAGAAATATTTTATTATATTAATTATGATAGAGAGAAACTATGCCCCCAGGGGGGGCGTTTTACCCCTCAGCGTAGGGGGCGTTTTACCCCACAAGCTATGACTTTTAAATTTTTTTTTACATTTTTTAAATATAATTATATTCCTTATAAATAGCATATGATCTCAAACTACAGACTTCACTAGTCATCTATCATACATCACTGCGATATCCTGCAGAACAATATTCTCTTAAACACTTGTTTACTAATATCTGAAAATGATAGCATTTACCATGTAATCCTCTTCTCTTCAAATGTGTCGCTGGTGTCAGCTTCTCCATAGAGATTTGTATATCCCCGTTATCAACGTAGTGCATAGCAACAGTAAAAATGTATATTGACTACTTTTAGTGGTTATTTTGGGAAAAACAGGTGGGGGGCGTTTTACCCCAGGGGGGCGTTTTCCCCCACTCTACCCTAAGTGATTTGCGCGTAAAGAGACCTTCCCGAAAACTCTTCTCCTGATACACAAATAATTCGTAAACGTCAGATGTGATAGTGAAATGTGTATGTTTTAATCAATTCCAATCAGTCGTAAATGGGACGCGCGTGCACGCTCATTCTCAATTACCATAAAAATACCACCAGTTAAATCCGACTGACAACTATATATGGGCATTATATTATGACACCAAACGTAGGATTTCAACATGTCTTCTCAAAAGCGAATGAAAAAGCGAAATTTCTCAAATGCAGAAATTGAATTTTTATTATCAGAAGTTCATTCAAAACGACACATTTTATTTTCTAGCGTGGTCCGTGTACTTTTTCGTTCATTCGTTATTCTATTTCGGAATGAAAGATGAAATTTAAAAAAGGGTGCAGCTTATTTTTTTGTTTAAAAGACAAAAAGCAGAAATGGCTGTATTTTGTTTTCCAAATGTATTGTTGTCATCAAATAAAATAGTATTAGAAAATTGGACGACATTTCCGATCGTTTTTTTAATTTGTAATATTTATTTGTACATTTATTGTATTTCATTTGACTGATTCTATCTTTACCCGGAAGTAAATTACACCGTCGTAAGTCATAGATATATACACACATATATAGCATATATATATATATATATATATATATATAAATGAGCAAAACTTGGCCACTAAATATTTAATATTCAGTTATTTTAATGATTACAATTAAAGTTTTTATTTTATTAAATTAAACAATCGCAACATATCAAATACTCTAAAAGATGTATTATTATTAATAATGTTATTTCAACATAATATCTCGTTATTTCGACACAATATGTGTGTATGCAACAAGCAAGATGTGCATTTATCCGGTGACG
The DNA here is from genome assembly GCF_965113295.1 of Leuciscus leuciscus. Classification (NCBI taxonomy): domain Eukaryota; kingdom Metazoa; phylum Chordata; class Actinopteri; order Cypriniformes; family Leuciscidae; genus Leuciscus; species Leuciscus leuciscus. Next base: position 35,779,849 of record NC_138742.1, on the reverse strand, counting down.
CGTGCATTGAATTTTATTAATAAACTAGTGTTTTCTATTAAATATAAACGCCATCAGCGTTTCTCACAGGATCGTATTTAAAGTCTGTGTAGAGAGAATGGTGTTGTCTTGGCGGCACCTAATTTAATAACAAATGATCGTTGCGAGGGAAGCGAATCAATCAAAACTAACTTTAGCTGAAAATAACTTTATTAAAGAACCGCTATAAAGCCAAAACAATCTCTGTTACCTTAAATGATATGTTTGTCTCTGTAAAGCTGCTTTGAAGCAATCTACATTGTTAAAAGCGCTATATAAATGAAGATGACTTGGCTTTTCTGACAGTTTCGACTGCAAAGATGAAGTTGACGATCGCCATATTCGTAGTGAACGCACCTTTAGAGAGAAATGCACATCATGTATTACATAATCAGAGAGTAGCCTTTTTCTTTTCGTTTTGAATTATTTCGTTTAAAGACATTTCAAGCTTTGTGTATTTGATGTATTTCTCATGTCTGTGAGGCCAAGTTTCGTTAAGTTAGGATGAGATGCGCTCCAGTTAACTGCAAGTGACCGCAGGCGCCTCCATGATTATGTCTGTTATAGTTGCTTCTTATTTATTAAATCCAGGTAATTGTTTGATGAAAAATTGATTAAAATTAAGATACAATTTATACAAAACGAAATTCACTAAAAAAGAAAGGCTTTCTACAAAACAAAACTAAATGAAGTGGTCAAAATCGTGTCTGACCCGCTCCATGTCTCTCGATATATTGCACATTATATCTTACTCCTGCTGTTCACTTTTCAACATAAATTGAAAATAAAAAATAACATTATAATATTTTAACAAATATGAAACTAAATGTGCTTATTTAATGGCTACAACAGTATGCCTACAGACTCTCTATTTGTACAAATTGCTGCACATTCATTTAATTCTGAATTTTGCACACACAAGTTGAAATGCATTTGTTCAAATCAAATTCATGGATAATTGTGCGTGCATTTATTAATCATTATGATACTAAAATCATAAAGTAGGCTATTATGTACAGAAAATCAGATGAGCCCAGAATATAAATGCAATGTTTACTTGTTCAATTTAATAAAATTAAAACTTTAATTGTGATCATTAAAATAATTGAATATTAATTATTTAGTGGCCAAGTTTTGCTAATATACACAACGCATTCGTTCCAATGAACTGCCGTAGCCAAGGCGACATCTAGTGTATATCTCTAGACTTCGCACGACGGTGTAATTTACTTCAAGATAGGATCAGTCAAATGAAATACAATAAACTTACAAATAAATATTACAAATTAAAAAACGATCGGAAATGTCGTCCAAATTTCTAATATATTATTTGATGACAACAATACATTTGGAAAACAAAATACAGCCATTTCTGTTTTTTTCTTTTAAACAAAAAACCAAGCTGCACCCTTTTTTACATTTCATCTTTCATTCCGAAATAGAATAAAGAATGAACGAAAAAGTAGCCTACACGACCTAGCGTACATAGTGGTGTATCAGGTCCTAAAAAGGAAGCTAAGGTGCAGTTAATGGAGTTTCATCTGTTAATCGAACAGTCCCAGAAGTGAAAAGAGTTTCAGCCCTATTGAAAGCAATTCATTATTTGATTAAAGTTCCGATTGCAGATTTACTGCCTCTCATAACAAAAGTAAAAAGAAAAACCGTGTTACTATATATTTTTCAAAATGCTGTGTAAATATACCCGATTAAGGTGAATTAAAATGCATCCTTATTAATGAGCAAAACGTTCGGAAACGCACTATTTAGGCGTGGCTGGGAGCAGGTGTAGATTTCTTTCGTTACAACTAACATTTGGAAAGTCCGAAAATTTTAATGAATCCGAAAATTTACGCCAGAACCACTCACGATTTACACAAAAATTCGTTCTGCTCGTGTTTCATAAATGAGACCCATTGTGTTTTCCTCTTTTGTGCACTTTTACATAATACACCAACACTTATATCTGTTCCCAAGAAAGTGGTGGCTGAAATATGTGCAGTAAGCGGACATTTTCTAACTTTCCAAAGGAAAGAAAAGACTTTGTAATGTCCATTTGTTTCCTTTGCACTGGACAGTGAATAAACTCTTAGATAACTGTCATATGGAGAAACTAGCCTACCTGCAAGTGCATAAATAAATTTACTTAATTTATACTTGTATGCTTTATGGCTGCAATATAAGTTGCAGGATTCCACATCTACAGAAAGGCCTACAGAAGAGTCTGCACAGACAGAGGAGACATAGGCCTACAGGTGGGCAGTTTATAGCCAACTTTTCCTTTTTATTTGTTGCATGAGGCATGTGTCTAATATCTCCTGTTTCAGGCACTTGACCACTGGCTTTTCTTTACAAAGAACAATTGAAATAAAACTCAAGGAACTAAGCATATTTGTCTTTTATTAAACATTTAATGAAAAGTGTTTGTTTTTTTGGCAATATTGTGTAATATGTCACATGCAACAATGTCACAGGCCCTTGTCAGGTGTGCAACCCTCAGACTTCTCAGACACTGAAATCTTCCCTTTAGTTAGCCAAAGTTCATTTCATTGTGTGCCCTTGTCTTGGCTAGAGCTACACTGTAACTGGTTTGGGTCAGGGAATGGGGTCACAAAACACCTGTCTGCAGGCAGGAACATGTCATAATCACCTATGAAAAAATGCAGTTCTGTTAGGATCAACATAAGTGTATGTAATACAGTGAGCTTGATATTTAGTTGTGGAACTTTCCTTACCACTTTCAAATAATGTGCATAAATGTGAATCCCTGAAAATTCTTAAGTCATGCACAGATCCTGGCCATTTTGCTTTCACATTTGTGATATGGAAGATTTTAGTAAAATGCCTTTTTTAATTTTTTTATTGAAATTCCATCAGAATCATCATTTTGGTTCAGGTTGAAAATTCAACGCTAAATAATATTAGACCAATGTTAATTTTTGGTCAGCTTAAATTTCTCCACCAGTTGCCTTGACAATCCTAACATGCCAACCCCCAATCAGGGGTGCGTTTCCCGAAAGCATCGTTGGCCAACTATGGTCGCAAGTTCCGTCGTTACAAATATAGTTCAATGGACATTGCGATGAACTTGCGACCATAGTTGGCCAACGATGCTTTCGGGAAACGCACCCCAGATCGGCATAACAGATTTCAAGCGCGAATAAAAACAGATTTCAAGCACGAAACAGACAGACAGATGAAGCATTCGGGAAACTACAACAGTTCTCTTTCTCGAGTACTCTCGTGTTGCATAAGCTAGCTAGAGAAAACCTCTTTTCTCGAGAATACTGAAGCAAAAAATAATCCTTCATTTTGCATTACTTTAAAACGCATTTACCTAGGTGAGGCAGCTCGCACGCCCATTGGCTGCTCTGCGGCAACTGCTGCAGCCTATCGAGAGACTGCTCGTAACGTAAGCACCAATGACGGCGCTGGCGCCCACAGTCGTCAGGGCCGCCAAAATGGGCGCGTGGTTTATGCCTATAATTCAGGAGCGCTTAGATTTTTCATTTCTTCAGCGAGATACATACATCACTGGATATCTGGGAAGAACCCGCACCATCAAAAAGGCACGGTAGCGGGACGAGCCTTCTGCATCACTGGACTAAAAGTCTGAGAAAGCCGGTCGTCCTCTCGCCGCCTTCAGCCCCCATTTCTGATGCGCCACCCGGCGCCCATATCCTTTTGCATACGCCTCCGTGTGTGCGTCGTACAGGCAAGCATAACAATTATTTTGCACGTAAAGCGTTATCCTCAAATAAAAGCCTAAATGCAAAGGAATTCACTTAAATTGAGTTATGATAAGCTACTCTACCTTTGTTTATCTATGCGTCAATATGAATTTACCAAAATAATTCTACTTATCAGATTGAACGGTGTTCTGCTTTTGTTGAACTGTAGCCTAAGTATCATGTCCATTAAAATTTGCGAGGCTAAAAGCAGGTTTAAATATTGTCCCATTGAAGTCAACAGGGTGCAAATTTTAAAAAGAGGATAACACGGTGTAGGCAACACAGATTTTTGTCGTTGTTCTCTGTATTGACAGCACTCCAAATTGACAAAAAAATTAGCTCAATGTTAAAATTGACCGGTACGGAGTTCTCCTTTAAGTGAAAAAATTATTTGACAACCAAGTTTTTACCTCCTGTAAGCAGACTTTAAGGGAATCCAATGATGATTTATAAGGTTTATACTCATAGGCAAATTAATGTGCGTATCATCTGCAAAAAAGTGAAAGGAAATACTATACTTACGAAAAATAGACCCTCTGAAACCTCTGAAATCAAAGGTTCTCAGAGGGATAGTTTGTCCTGCACAAACCGGTCAGGGCTGCGTTTCCCAAAAGCATCGTAAGCCTAAGTTGATCGTAAAAACGATCGTACGACTGATCTTAATATTACGGTCTGTTTCCCAAAAGCATCGTAGCTTAAGTAGCACTTGAAAATCTTCGTAGATCTACGAGTGCTCTGGAGTAATCGTACATCACCAAGTTCATCGTAAGAAGACAGATTTATGAGGACACCTGCAGGACAACCGACAGATTACACCTTTAACTTTATTCAAATGCAATGTGATTATAATATAAGGTTTGATTGTACTTTATTGTACACTTTATTACTCTTTTTTTGTTGTTGGTTAAATTAATGTATAAATTAAATAATTAAAAAGGTCAGAAAACAAAACAAAAAATAGAAACAATTTAATCTAATAATTTTAATCCAAATTAAATGAATGAACAAAAAATAAATAAAAGAAATCCTTTTAATCTGTTAAAAATTACATCTTTGTTTCACTCTATCTCGTCTAAAAGGACATTAATTTCATCTTTTTGAAAGGAATCTTTATTTTTTATTTTATTTTTTAGCTATTTTGTCAGTGCCTCCGCCTGTAGGTGCTTTATATAGACTTGTCTTGATTGCTAATCCACAACAGATGACAATTATTAGGTTAAACGTTCCATATAAGGTTATGTTTCAGCACTTCACGAATGGACAGTGACTCTTAAGTAGCACGTAGAGCGCATGTTAAGTGCATTTTTGGGAAACGCTCGTGGAATTGCTGCGAGCGTTCGTAACCTTGCACGTAGAAAGCGCTCTTAAGAGCTAAGATACATCGTTATCGGGAAACCCGGCCCAGAACATTGTATGATACCTTACGAACACAATACACATGCAGGGCCGGGTTTCCCGATAACGATGTATCTTAGCTCTTAAGAGCGCTTTCTACATGCAAGGTTACGAATGCTGACAGCAATTTCGTTTCCCAAAAATGCATTTAACGAGAACGCGCTCTACGTGCTACTTAAGAGTCGCTTTCCATTCGTGAAGTGCTGAAACATAACCTTATATGGAATTGTATTCTGAACGTTTAACCTAATAATTGTCATCTGTTGTAGATTAGGAATCAAGACAAGTCTATATAAAGCACCTAGGCAGAGGCGCTGACAAAATGGCTGAAAAAAAGAAAAGATACCTTTCAAAAAGATTAAATTAATGTCGTTTTAGAAGAGAGAGAGTGAAACAAAGATGTATTTTTTAACAGATTTAAAGGATTTATTTTATTTATTTTTTGTTCATTCATTTAATTTGGATTAAAATTATTAGATTAAATTATTTCTTATTAATAAAAAGGTCAGAAAACAAAAGAACATTTTTTAAATGATTTAATATAATAATTTTAATCCAAATTAAATGAATGAACAAAAAAATAAATAAAATAAATCCTTTAAATCTCTCTATCTTTTTGAAAGGTATCTTTTCTTGTTTTTTTTTTCTTTTCTCATTTTGTCAGTGCCTCTGCCTGTAGGTGCTTTCAGCGCCGCCGCTCCCACCACGCGCATCACGCGCTGTGCGTAGGGCACCAAGTGGTGAGGGGGCACCAAAAATAGCCTAATGAAAAAAAAATTTATAATGCGATATTATTTCATTAGCCTATAGAAATATTATTAGGCACATTTTAGCCATGTATATTTAACAAAAAAGGGGGAACAAGATCATTTAATTGCTCTAGTCTATAAAGTACCGCCCCCCGCGTTGGATGGTCCGTGCCGGTTGTTCGCGCGGGCGCCTTTGCGAAGGACGCGTTCGCGCGGACGAAGTTTGACAGACAGACAGTATAGGCAACTTTTTTGGAAATGGCCCCTAAAAGACAGCAGGAGTTAGGATCTGAGAAAAGAAAGAAGAAGAAACTGCGAGATGATGCCCGTGCATCACTTGCAGGTAAGTCCATGTTTAATCATTCTTATTAGCGAAATGTGCGGATCACATCAGTTTTATAACTGCGCCACCTATTGGTCGAAAGTGATAATGCATTAAATCATATTTTTAATTATTGTTTCTATGATTTTTCAGCCATTTTGCCTAAAATCCTCTTTAAATCTCTTTAATTGCTCATTGTTGCAGTTGGTCTGACACTTTCAGACACGTCGAAATGTCTTGTCGTCTTATTCTGCTTGGCCCCGGTAATTGCTGCTTGCAGCTATATTTATTATTATTATTATTATTCTCCGCATTTAATCGCATTTTTGAGGGCCTAAACATGCTCGAAAACTCACGAAACTTTGCACACGCGTCAGAACTGGCGAAAATGTACATCTGATATAGGTTTCAGAATTGGGCGGGGCAAAATGGCTCGATAGCGCCACCTATAAAAGTTCAACGGAGTGCGCCTCCCGCTATGTTCCACGTACGTTTACGAAATTCGGTACATACATGTAAGGACCTAATACCTACAAAAAAGTCTCTTGGAGCGTAGCCCTAAACACAACAGGAAGTCAGCCATTTTCAACTTCCTCTCAGATTTTTGTGCAGTTTTTGCCATTTTCATGCCTCGTACTTTAACGAACTCCTCCTACAGTTTTAATCTGATCATCTTCAAATTTGGTGAGTGTAATCTTAAGGCCTTTGCGACGTTAAATTGCGAAGATCTTGAGTTTTCGTCGAAGGGTGGGTCCTCGGCGGCCTGACAAATTTCGATGTTTCGCCATGAAACAGGAAGTTGCTGAAACTCAGGCATGGAATGTCCAATCTGCCCCAAACTTCACACGTTTGATAAGCGTTCTGTCCTGAACACATGACCATGCTCATATTCAGTTATAGTCATAGCGCCACCTGCTGGCAAGGAAGTGACATGTTTAACACTGTTGTGAACTCCTGATAACATATAAAAAAGTGCCAGCAAGTGCTAAGCATGCTAACAACATACTAGACACATGCTAAAACATGCTAGCAAACACTTAGCTAATTGCTAAAGCATGCTATTACTGCAATTAAATAGGAATTTGCTGTAACTCAGGCACGGAATGTCCAATCTGCCCCAAACGTCACACGTTTGATAAGAGTCATGGCCTGAACACATCTACATGAGAATATTCAGTTATAGTAATAGCGCCACCTACTGGTAACAGGAAGTGTCATGTTTAACACGTTGATGCCGTTCTAGCAACATGTTAAAAATGCCATTGACTTCTAAACATGCTAGAAACATGTTAAAACATGCTAGCAAAACTTAGCTAACTGCTAAAGCATGTTAATTCAATGAAACAGGATGTTGTTGTTACTCAAGAAGGCAATGTCCAATCTGCGCCAAACTTCACACTTTTGATAAGCGTTCTGTCCTGAACACATGACCATGCTCATATTCAGTTACAGTCATAGCACCACCTGCTGGCAACAGGAAGTGACATGTTAAACACTGTTGTGGACTCCTAATAACATATAAAAAAGTGCCAGCAAGTGCTAAGCATGCTAACAACATACTAGACACATGCTAAAACATGCTAGCAAACACTTAGCTAATTGCTAAAGCATGCTATTACTGCAATTAAATAGGAATTTGCTGTAACTCAGGCACGGAATGTCCAATCTGCCCCAAACGTCACACGTTGCCTGAACACATCTACATGAGAATATTCAGTTATAGTAATAGCGCCACCTACTGGTAACAGGAAGTGTCATGTTTAACACGTTGATGCCGTTCTAGCAACATGTTAAAAATGCCATTGACTTCTAAACATGCTAGAAACATGTTAAAACATGCTAGCAAAACTTAGCTAACTGCTAAAGCATGTTAATTCAATGAAACAGGATGTTGTTGTTACTCAAGAAGGCAATGTCCAATCTGCGCCAAACTTCACACTTTTGATAAGCGTTCTGTCCTGAACACATGACCATGCTCATATTCAGTTACAGTCATAGCACCACCTGCTGGCAACAGGAAGTGACATGTTAAACACTGTTGTGGACTCCTAATAACATATAAAAAAGTTCCAGCATGTGCTAAACATGCTAACAACATACTAGAAACATGTCAAAACATGCTAGCAAACACTTAGCTTAGTGCTAAAGCATGCTAATACTGCAATTAAATAGGAATTTGCTGTAACACAGGCACGGAATGTCCAGTCTGCCCCAAACTTCACACGTTTGATAAGAGTCATGGCCTGAACACATCTACATGAGAATATTCAGTTATAGTAATAGCGCCACCTACTGGTAACAGGAAGTGTCATGTTTAACACGTTAATGCCGTTCTAGCAACATGTTAAAAATACCATTGACTTCTAAACATGCTAGAAACATGTTAAAACATGCTAGCAATACTAAGCTAAGTGCTAAAGCATGCTAATATAATGAAACAGGATGTTGTTGTTACTCAAGAAGGCAATGTCCAATCTGCGCCAAACGTCACACTTTTGATAAGCGTTCTGTCTTGAACACATGACAATGCTCATATTCAGTTACAGTCAAAGCGCCACCTGCTGGCAACAGGAAGTGACATGTTAAACACTGTTGTGGATTCCTAATAACATATAAAAAAGTGCCAGCAAGTGCTAAACATGCTAACAACATTCTAGAAACATGTTAAAACATGCTAGCAACACATAGCTAAGTTCTAAAGCATGTTAGAAATGCTAAAGGAAGTTGTTGTAACTCAAACATACAATATCCAATATGCCCCAAACTTCACATACTTCATAAAAGTCCTGCACTGAACACATCTACAAAGCAATATTCAGATATATAACCCCACCTACTGCCAACAGAAACTGAACTGGTTAACACAGTAATGCAGTACTAACTACATACCTATTGTGTACTAAGCATGCTAAAAACATACTAAACATGCTAGCAACTACTATATACTGTATACCTCCTTAAATGCACATTGCCCAACCATGCTCTGTCTTCCTAAAGCCAACGAGTGACGATGGCACGGGTGCGAGGGCCCTTTCATCGCTGCTTGCAGCTTTAATTAGGGCCCAAGCCCTGAAAGGGCGAAGGCCCTATTGTTTTCGGTAGGATTATTTATTAGGGCCCAAGCCCTGAAAGGGCGAAGGCCCTATTGTTTTCGGTAGGATTATTTATTATTATTCTTCTTCTTCTTATTCTTATTTTTCTGTCAACCTTTCGGGCACTTTTGAGACCCTTAACGTGCTCGAAAACTCTTGAAACTTTGCACACGGGTCAGAACCCGCGGCCATCAGGGCCGGGCTGAAGCTGGTACCCGGGCGTGGCAGGGGGGCTCGACAGCGCCCCCTTGAACGGGGTCCGAAAACTTGGTCCATAAATCAGACACGCTTGCATGTAATAATATGAAACTCGGTACACATATAGATCTCATCGGGCCGAACAACTTTCGTACTTTTACTTTTTACGCCAGCCCAACAGGAAGTCGGCTATTATGGGTTGTTTGGAAACGCATGCTGTGGAATTTAATGTACTCCTCCTAGGGAATTCATCCATTCGCCTCCAAACTCAGTCAGCATGAAGTCAAGACATTGAGGATGCTAAATTGCGGACAGATTTTTGATATCTCGAACGGTTTGGCCGTGGCGAGGACACGAATTGATGGCGAATAATGGAAACAGGAAGTGTGTTATAACTTCTGCATACATTATCTGATCTTGATTAAACTTCAGCAGTGTGTTCGTTGTAAGAGGCCGATCACATGGATGTGACTATTGTGAGTCAAAGTTATAGCGCCACCAACTGGCAGCAGGAAGTGTGTCCCTTTCAAAATGCTTTGAAATCACCCTCTTATTTTTACCCGATTTGCTTCAAAGTTTATGTTTATAATGTAAACACACGGCAGATGTAGACCTGTGAAAGGATTTTTGATATCTTTAATACTGTTGCCATGGCAACGCTTCAAACTTTAATATTCTTTTTTGATGCTTTTGAGACTCTTAACATACTTGAAATTGGATGAAACTCGACAGACACATCACATTTATTAGCCCGTAGACATGTGCAAAGTTTCAGAAACGGGCGTGGTGAGGGGCTCAGTAGCGCCACCTTTAGTCATAAGTGGGGGGGTTAGTTTTATCAACAGCAACAAAACTTGGTATGTGTATTGTTCTCATCAAGACGGACAACTTTCTAATTTACATTAACGATCTCCGACCAACAGGAAGAGAGATATTTTGGTTTGAATGTGGATTTTCTGAAGAATTTTCTCTCCCCCTCTCTGTGTCTCTGTGTGTGTGAGGGGAGGGGGGATTTGACTATTGCTTTTATATTGTTAATCAAGGTTTCAGGGGCTTTTGGGGTCCTTAACGTGCTCGAAAACTCTTGAAACTTTGCACACGGGTCAGAACCCGCGGCCATCAGGGCCGGGCTGAAGCTGGTACCCGGGCGTGGCAGGGGGGCTCAACAGCGCCCCCTTGAACGGGGTCCCAAAACTTGGTCCATAGATCAAACACGCTTGCATGAATTAATTTGAAACTCGGTACACATATAGATATCATCGGGCCGAACAACTTTCCCCCAGTCAAGTTTTACGCCAGCCCAACAGGAAGTCGGCTATTATGGGTTGTTTGGAAAACGCTTGCTGTGGAATGCGAAGTACTCCTCCTAGAGAATTCATCCAATCCCCACCAAACTCGGTGTGCATGAAGTCAAGACATTGAGGATTCTAAATTGCGGACGGATTTTTGATATCTCGAACGGTTTGGCCGTGGCGAGGAAACGAATTTATGGCGAGAAAAGAGAAACACGAAGTGGAATAACTTCTGCATACATTAACTGATCTTGATGAAACTTCAGCAGTGTGTTCGTGGTAAGAGGCCGATCAGATGGATGTAACTATTGTGAGTCAAAGTTATAGCGCCACCAAGTGGCAGCAGGAAGTGTGTCACTTTCAAAATGCTTTTGACAAAAGTGGGCGGGTTAGTTTTAACTACAGTAAAAAAAAAATAGTTTGTATATTGTACTCATCTAGCCGGACAACTTTCTAATTTACATTCATTAGCTCCGGCCATCAGGAAGTCAGATATTTTGGTCTGAATGTGGATTTTTTTGCAAAATCAGCCTCTGAATGTTTAGCCACTCCTCTTAAACTATTTATTTTATTCCCACCAAACTTTTTCAACATGATGAAAATACATTAAATATGCTAAATTGTGAACGGATAATAAATATCTCAAACGGTTTTGATATGGCGAGGGATTAAAGTAATGTCAAAAAAGGAACCAGAAAACATCTCATATCTTCTACAAATGTAATTATACACCGTTTATTTTTATAGAAAATTATACAAATATTAGAACTAAACCCATTTTATTCTGTTTTTGCAATTCAAGAAGTATAAAAAAAGTTAAAAACAGGCTATTTAGTGCTATTTGGTTCAACAAAAAAGCAAACATAGGGCTATACTGCCCTCTTGTGTCCAAAAGGATATAAAACTAGTATATTAAACTTTTTACTAGGTAGGCCTATATTGTATTTAAATATAAATGTATTAGGTATATGACTGTGAGGATATTTTCCCATCGATTAATCGACGTGTGACACGAGCGGGTGCTTTTAAATCGCTAATATAAAAGTGAAAGTAAAATTCGGACGTCCGCACGGACATTGATAACGGTGCACACACGTTGGAAAGAATGATACTTTTAAACATAACACTAAACCGCCATTAGGTGTCGCCAGGCGACCGTCTTAATGAGCGAGTCATTGATTCATTCGTTCAAACGATTCGTTCGAATGACTGAGTCATTCATGATTGAGACAGATGTTCATGGATTGATCATTGAATCTTTGAGTCAACCGATTCGTTCAAAATGCTGAATCATTCAGTAATGAGAAAACAAGTTGCCGTGAGATGCGCGACGGTTCTGCTGTGATCTTTGTTTAACTATTTTTGCTACTGAAACAGAACAAAAACAGTCAATATTGCATCTAAAATGTAAGTGACTTAATTATAACTGTTTATTAACCTGTTGTATGAAATCAGTGTCACAGTTTCAATCGTGATTGTATTCAGGAAACGGTAGCCTACTCGTCAAGTGAGGTTGCTTAACTCTATCATAGGTTATAAAATATATAAAAACTCCATATTTGTAATTTTTATAGTCAGTATGTTGTTAACTGGGTTTCTTTTTTGTGTGCTGCGCTCATTTATTTACGTTTCTCCTGGAGAAGCTGCACGAGTCTCAGCAGCGCAACCTTGTTACCATTGATCAGTAATACATTTATTATCAACTGTTGATTGCAACTTAAAATGAATGTAATAAAATTAGAATAATCTCTCGTTTTTTTGTGATTTCCAAGTTATTTTTTGTCATTGACGTTCTAATCAGGCTACTCTGGTCGGGCTAAATTCTCTTTCAGGTAGGCCTATTGTATATATATAAATATATTAGGGATGTCGGTTAATCGTCGTGTGACACCGCTGGGGGCTTTTAAATCGCTAACTTAAAGTAAAATACAGATGTCTGCACAGACTTTAATAATGGTGCTGAGTAGAGCGAGCATTTTCAATGAATTCCTATGGAAGTAGGAATTTACTAAAAAACGTTCGCTCTGTTCTGCTCGTTCCTCGCCGTGGGCGCTCACAGTTATGAATGCCTGTTTAGCCAAGAGCTTTTAGTTTAATTTTAAAATGAATGCCATTTGGGGGGGTGGATTGCTTGAATTTATTTTACAAAAGCACAATGTTGTGTTTTATTGTGAGTATATATAAATATAAGTAAACACTTTGCAGTTTGAATGATGTCCTGTATGAACAAAATTATGTGCCAATTATGTTTTTATGTGTCTACTGTTAAATCACACACACATTCCAGCATTGCAATCTTGACATCGCAGCCTGTTCATTATAGCCTTAATAAAATATAATAAAATAGTAAACCTAACATATACACACTGCTCTATTTAAATAGTCAGTAGTACAGTTCGTACATTCACAGTAAGCACTGCTCCACTGTGATTTTTCCAAGCACATTTTTGCGCGTGTGAAGAGGATGATTTTTTCCGTCGATATTGGAACACGAGTGAAGTACAAAGCTTATAATAAAGAATAGTTTAGCATCCAAATACATCACAACTGTTGAAACGTTTTGATTCGAATGAAAGGGTTACGTGAGCCCAACACTTACTTTTGTTTTTATTTTTACATTAAATTTAAAGGATTTGTTGTGGAATATTTTGAGTGTATCATAAAATCAGAATAAGGTAAGACAAGTAAAATTTCCCGTCTTTATTATATATATATATATATATGTATATGTATATGTATATATATGTATATATATATATATATATGTATATATATATATATATATATATATATATATATATATATATATATATATATATATATAGCTGCGAGCAGCGATGGAGGGCCCAAGCCGGTGGAACCGCCACCCCGGTGCCTTTAGTGTAACTAAAGGCACCAGGGTGGCGGTGCCACCGGCTTGGGCCCGCAATCGCTGCTCGCAGCTATATTTATATATATATATATATATTTTATTATTATTATTCTTCTTATTCTTATTTTTCTGTCAACCTTTCGGGCACTTTTGAGACCCTTAACGTGCTCGAAAACTCTTGAAACTTTGCACACGGGTCAGAACCCGCGGCCATCAGGGCCGGGCTGAAGCTGGTACCCGGGCGTGGCAGGGGGGCTCGACAGCGCCCCCTTGAACGGGGTCCGAAAACTTGGTCAATACATCAGACACGCTTGCATGTAATAATATGAAACTCGGTACACATATAGATCTCATCGGGCCGAACAACTTTCGTACTTTTACTTTTTACGCCAGCCCAACAGGAAGTCGGCTATTATGGGTTGTTTGGAAACGCATGCTGTGGAATTTAATGTACTCCTCCTAGGGAATTCATCCATTCGCCTCCAAACTCGGTCAGCATGAAGTCAAGACATTGAGGATGATAAATTGCGGACGGATTTTTGATATCTCAAACGGTTTGGCTGTGGCGAGGAAGCAAATTTATGGCGAATAATGGAAACAGGAAGTGTGTTATATCTTCTGCATACATTAACTGATCTTGATTAAACTTCAGCAGTGTGTTCGTTGTAAGAGGCCGATCACATGGATGTGACTATTGTGAGTCAAAGTTATAGCGCCACCAACTGGCAGCAGGAAGTGTGTCCCTTTCAAAATGCTTTGAAATCACCCTCTTACTTTTACCCGATTTGCTTCAAACTTTATGTGTATAATGTAAACACACGGCAGATGTAGACCTGTGAAAGGATTTTTGATATCTTTAATACTGTTGCCATGGCAACGCTTCAAACTTTAATATTCTTTTTTGATGCTTTTGAGACTCTTAACATACTTGAAATTGGATGAAACTCGACAGACACATCACATTTATTAGCCCGTAGACATGTGCAAAGTTTCAGAAACGGGCGTGGTGAGGGGCTCAGTAGCGCCACCTTTAGTCATAAGTGGGGGCTTAGTTTTAAGTAGAGTCACAAAAATTGTTATGTATATTGTTCTCATCAAGCCGGACAACTTTCTAATTTATAGTCATAAGCTGTGACCAACAGGAAGTGAGATATTTTGGTTTGAATGTGATTTTTTTGAGAATTCTCTCCCTCTCTCTCTCTGCCTCTGCGTCTCTGTGTGTGTGAGGGGTGGGGGGATTTGTCTTTTGAGTGAGATTTGTTTAAAATTCCTGTTTTTCAAGGTTTCAGGGGCTTTTGGGGCCTTAAACGTGCTCGAAAACTCTTGAAACTTTGCACTCAGGTCAGAACGTGCGGCCATCAGGGCCGGGCTGAAGCTGGTACCCGGGCGTGGCAGGGGGGCTCAACAGCGCCCCCTGGAACGGGATCCGAACACTTGTCCATAAATCAAACACACTTGCATGTAATTATATGAAACTCGGTACACATATAGATCTCATCGGGCCGAACAACTTTCGTGCTCTAAGTTTTACGCCAGCCCAACAGGAAGTCGGCTATTATGGGTTGTTTGGAAAACGCTTGCTGTGGAATGCGAAGTACTCCTCCTAGAGAATTCATCCAATCCCCACCAAACTCGGTGTGCATGAAGTCAAGACATTGAGGATTCTAAATTGCGGACGGATTTTTGATATCTCGAACGGTTTGGCCGTGGCGAGGAAACGAATTTATGGCGAGAAAAGAGAAACACGAAGTGGAATAACTTCTGCATACATTAACTGATCTTGATAAAACTTCAGCAGTGTGTTCGTGGTAAGAGGCCGATCAGATGGATGTAACTATTGTGAGTCAAAGTTATAGCGCCACCAACTGGCAGCAGGAAGTGTGTCACTTTCAACATGCTTTTGACAAAAGTGGGCGGGTTAGTTTTAACTACAGTAAAAAAAAAATTGTTTGTATATTGTACTCATCAAGCCGGACAACTTTCTAATTTACATTCATTAGCTCCGGCCATCAGGAAGTCAGATATTTTGGTCTGAATGTGGATTTTTTTGCAAAATCATCCTCTGAATTTTTAGCCACTCCTCTTAAACTATTTATTTTATTCCCACCAAACTTTTTCAACATGATGAAAATACCTTAAAGATTCTAAATTATGAACGGATATTGAATATCTCAAACGGTTTTGATATGGCGAGGGATTAAAGTAATGTCAAAAAAGGAATCAGAAAACATCTCATATCTTCTACAAATGTAATTATACACCGTTTATTTTTATATCAAATTATACAAATATTAGAACTAAACCCATTTTATTCTGTTATTCTGTTTTGCAATTCAAGAAGTATAAAAAAAGTTAAAAACAGGCTATTTAGTGCTATTTGGTTCAACAAAAAAGCAAACATAGGGCTATACTGCCCTCTTGTGTCCAAAATGATATCAAAATAGTATATAAAACGGTTTACTAGGTAGGCCTATTGTATTTAAATATAAATGTATTAGGTATATGACTGTGAGGATATTTTCCCATCGGTTAATCGACGTGTGACACGAGCGGGTGCTTTTAAATCGCTAATATAAAAGTGAAAGTAAAAAACGGACGTCCGCACTGACATTGATAATGGTGCACGTTGGAAAGAATGATACTTTTAAACATAACACTAAACCGCCATTAGGTGTCGCCAGGCGACCATCTTAATGAGCGAGTCATTGATTCATTCGTTCAAACGATTCATTCGAATGACTGAGTCATTCATGATTGAGACAGATGTTTATGGATTGACCATTGAATCTTTGAGTCAACCGATTCGTTTCAAAATGCTGAATCATTCAGTAATGAGAAAACAAGTTGCTGTGAGATGCGCGATGGTTCGGCTGTGATCTTTGTTTAACTATTTATGCTGCTGAAACAGAACAAAAACAGTCAATATTGCATCTAAAATGTAAGTGACTTAATTGTAACTGTTTATTAACCTGTTGTATGAAATCAATGTCACAGTTTCAATCGTGATTGTATTCAGGAAATATTAGCCTACTCGTCAAGTGAGGTTGCTTAACTCTGTTATAAAATATATAAAAACTCCATATTTGTAATTTTTATAGTCAGTATGTTGTTAACTGGGTTGCTTTTTTGTGTGCTGCGCACATTTGTTTACATTTCTCCTGGAGAAGCTGCATGAGCCTCAGCAGGGCAACCTTGTTACCATTGATCAGTAATACATTTTATTATTAACTGCTGATTGGAACTTAAAATGAATGTAATGAAATTAGAATAATCTCTCGTTTTAGTGATTCCCAAGTTATTTTTTTTTGTTCTTGACGTTCTAATCAGGCTATACTCTGGTCGGGCAAGTACAATTCTCTTTCAGGTAGGCCTATTGTATTTATATATAAATATATTAGGGATGTGACTGTGATAACATTTTCCCACCTATGGAAGTAGGAATAAACTAATACATTTTATTTATGTTTTTATGTGTCCACTGTTCAACTGCAACCGCGTCACACACACACACACACACACATTCCAGAATTGCAATCTTGTCATCGCAGCCTGTTCATTATAGCCCTAATACAATATAATAATAAAAATAGTCAACATAACATATACGAATTACACTGCTCTGTTTAAATAGTAAGTAGTACAATTTGTACCATTCACAGTAAGCAGAGCTCCACTGTGATGTTTCCAAGCACATTTTTGCGCGTGTGAAGAGGATGATTTTTTCCATCGATATTGGAACACGAGTGAAGTACAAAGCCTATAATAAAGAATAGTTTAGCATCCAAATACATCACAACTGTTGAAACGTTTTGATTCTAATGATAGGGTTACGTGAGCCCAACACTTACTTTCGTTTTTCGTGTGTGTGTGTGTGTGTATATATATATATAGAGAGATATAGATATAGATAGATAGATATTTATATATATATATATATATATATATATATAAATATATATGTGTGTGTGTGTGTGTGTGTGTGTGTGTGTGTGTATATATATATATATATATATATATATATATATATATATATATATATATATATATATATATATATATATATATATATGTATATATATATATATATATATACATACATAAATATATATATATATATATATATATATATAAATATAGCTGCGAGCAGCGATGGAGGGCCAAAGCCGGCGGCACCGCCAGCCCGGTGCCTTTAGGTAACTAAAGGCACCGGGGTTGCGGTGCCACCGGCTTGGGCCCGCAATCGCTGCTCGCAGCTATATTTATTATTATTATTATTATTATTATTATTATTTTTCTGTCAACCTTTCGGGCATTTTTGGGGCCTTTAACATGCTCGAAAACTCTTGAAATTTTGCACACAGGTCAGAACCTGCGGCCATCAGGGCCGGGCTGAAGCTGGTACCCGGGCGTGGCAGGGGGGCTCAACAGCGCCCCCTTGAACGGGGTCCGAAAGTTTGGTCCATAAATCAGACACGCTTGCATGTAATAATATGAAACTCAATACACATATAGATCTCATCGGGCCAAACAACTTTCGTACTTTTACTTTTTACGCCAGCCCAACAGGAAGTCGGCTATTATGGGTTGTTTGGAAACGCATGCTGTGGAATTGAATGTACTCCTCCTAGGGAATTCATCCATTCGCCTCCAAACTCAGTCAGCATGAAGTCAAGACATTGAGGATGCTAAATTGCGAACAGATTTTTGATATCTCGAACGGTTTGGCCGTGGCGAGGACACGAATTGATGGCGAATAATGGAAACAGGAAGTGTGTTATAACTTCTGCATACATTAACTGATCTTGATTAAACTTCAGCAGTGTGTTCGTTGTAAGAGGCCGATCACATGGATGTGACTATTGTGAGTCAAAGTTATAGCGCCACCAACTGGCAGCAGGAAGTGTGTCCCTTTCAAAATGCTTTGAAATCACCCTCTTATTTTTACCCGATTTGCTTCAAAGTTTATGTGTATAATGTAAACACACGGCAGATGTAGACCTGTGAAAGGATTTTTGATATCTTTAATACTGTTGCCATGGCAACGCTTCAAACTTTAATATTCTTTTTTGATGCTTTTGAGACTCTTAACATACTTGAAATTGGATGAAACTCGACAGACACATCACATTTATTAGCCCGTAGACATGTGCAAAGTTTCAGAAACGGGCGTGGTGAGGGGCTCAGTAGCGCCACCTTTAGTCATAAGTGGGGGGGTTAGTTTTATCAATAGCAACAAAACTTGGTATGTGTATTGTTCTCATCAAGACGGACAACTTTCTAATTTACATTAACGATCTCCGACCAACAGGAAGAGAGATATTTTGGTTTGAATGTGGATTTTCTGAAGAATTTTCTCTCCCTCTCTCTGTGTTTCTGTGTGTGTGAGGGGAGGGGGGATTTGACTATTGCTTTTATATTGTTAATCAAGGTTTCAGGGGCTTTTGGGGTCCTTAACGTGCTCAAAAACTCTTGAAACTTTACATACAAGTCGGAACCTGCGGCCATCAGGGCCTGGCTGAAGCTGGTACCCGGGCGTGGCAGGGGGGCTCAACAGCGCCCCCTGGAATGGGGTCCGAAAACTTGCTCCATAGATCAAACTAGCTTGCATGAATTAATATGAAACTCGGCACACACATAGATCTCATCGGGCCGAACAACTTTCGTGCTCTAAGTTTTGCGCCAGCCCAACAGGAAGTCGGCTATTATGGGTTGTTTGGAAAACGCTTGCTGTGGAATGTGAAATACTCCTCCTAGAAAATTCACCGTGTCCCCTCCAAACTCGGTGTGCATGTAGTCAAGACTTTGAGGATGCTAAATTGCGGACGGATTTTTGATATCTCGAACGGTTTGGCCGTGGCGAGGAATCGAATTTATGGCGAGAAAAGAGAAACACGAAGTGGAATAACTTCTGCATGCATTAACTGATCTTGATGAAACTTCAGCAGTGTGTTCGTGGTAAGAGGCCGATCAGATGGATGTAACTATTGTGAGTCAAAGTTATAGCGCCACCAACTGGCAGCAGGAAGTGTGTCACTTTCAAAATGTTTTTGACAAAAGTGGGGGGGTTAGTTTTACCCACAATTACAAAAATCAGTACGTATATTGGTCTCATCGAGCCGGACAACTTTCTAATTTAAAGTCATTAGCTCTGACCATCAGGAAGTCAGATATTTTGGTCTGAATGTGGATTTTTTTGCTAAATCAGCCTCTGAATTTTTAGCCACCTTTATCTAAGTGGTTTATTTTATTCCCACCAAACTTTTTCAACATGATAAAAATATATTAATGATGCTAAATTGTGAACGGATAATAAATATCTCAAACGGTTTTGCTATGGCGAGGGATTAAAGTATTGTCTAAAAAGGAAACACTCAAAGGCTCATATATTCTAAAAATGTAATTATACACCATTTATTACTATATAAAAGTATACAAATATCAGAACTTAACTCATTTTATTCTTTTTTTTCAATTTAAGAATGTTTAAGTTTAAAAACTGCCAGAATGGTTGTTTAGTCCAAACAATAAATAAATAAAGTCAAACATAGTGCTATACTGCCCTCTTGTGTTCAAAATCAGGTAGGCCTATTATATCTATATAAAAATATACTAGGTATGTGACGGTGAGAATATTTTACCACTGGTTAACTGACGTGTGACACCGCTGGGGGCTTTTTAATCGCTAACTTAAAAACGAAAGTAAAATATGTTCGTCCGCACGGACATTGATAATGGTGCGGAGCAGAGCGAGCGTTTTCAATAAATTCCTATTGAAGGAGGAATGACCTAAAAAACGTTGACTCTGTTCTGCTCGTTCCTCGCTGAGGACGCGCACCATAATGAATGCCTGTGCAGCCGTGAGCATTTTAGTTTCATTTTCGGGGCGGATTGCTTGAATGTATTTAAAAAAAGCACAATGTTGTGTTTTATTGCTACTGTACAAAAATATAAGTTAACACTTTGCAGTTTGAATGATGTTCTGAACAAAATGACAGAGTATGTTTTTATGTGTCCACTGTTCAATCGCGCCCCCGTTTTATTGATTCCCAAGTTATTTTTTCATTTAAGTTTTTTTCATTGTTCTAATCAGGTCAGGCAAGTAAAATTATCTGTGTCTTATCCCTTACATTTTTATATAATATATATACACTACTGTTCAAAAATTTGGCGTCAGTAAGATTTTTAAGCGAAGTTTCTTCTGCTCACCAAGGCTGCATTTATTTGATTAAAAATACAAACAAAAACAGTAATATTGTAAAATATTATTCCAATTTAAAACAGCTGCTTTCTATTTTAATATATTTTAAACTGTTATTTATTCCTGTGATCAAAGCTGAGTTTTCAGCATCATTACTCCAGTCGTCACTGTCACATGATCCTTCAGAAATTATTCTAATATGATGATTGATGCTCAAGAAACATTCATTATTATTTTAAATGTCGAGAACAGTTGTGTACAGTCTTTGATGAATAGAAAGTTCAAAAGAACAGCATTTATCTGAAATCTAAAGCTTTTGTAACATTAAACACTACCGTTCAGAAGTTTGGGGTCAGTAATAATTTTAATTTTATTTTTGGGGAAAAGAAATAAAATAAATCAATACTTTTATTCATCGAGAATGAGTTAAACTGATTAAAAGTTACAGTACAGACATTTATAATACTAAAAAAATTATATTTGAAATAAATGCTGTTCTTTTGAACTTTACATTCATCAACGCATTTTGAAAAAAAATCTGCACACAACTGTTTTCAACATTGAAAATAATAATTAATATTTATTGACCATCAATCATCATATTAGAATGGTTTCTGAAGGATCATGTGACACTGAAGACGGGAGTAATGATGCTGAAAACTCAGCTTTGATCACATAAATTAATTACAGTGTAAAATATTTTAAAATAGAAAACAGCTGTTGTAAATTGGAATAATATATCACAATATTACTGTTTTTGTTTGTATTTTTAATCAAATAAATGCAGCCTTGGTGAGCAGAAGAGACTTCTCCTAAAAACATTAAAAATCTTCCTGACCCCAAACTTTTGAACGGTGTATATATATATATATACACATATATAAATACATATATATATATATATATATATGTTTGTATAATATATATATATATACACATATATAAATACATATATATATATATATATATATATATATATATGTTTGTATAATATATATATATATATATACACATATATAAATACATATATATATATATATATATATATATATATATATAAATATAGCTGCGAGCAGCGATGGAGGGCCAAAGCCGGCGGTACCGCCACCCCGGTGCCTTTAGGTAACTAAAGGCACCGGGGTTGCGGTGCCACCGGCTTGGGCCCGTAATCGCTGCTCGCAGCTATATTTATTATTATTATTCTTATTTTTCTGTCAACCTTTCGGGCACTTTTGAGACCCTTAACGTGCTCGAAAACTCTTGAAACTTTGCACACGGGTCAGAACCCGCGGCCATCAGGGCCGGGCTGAAGCTGGTACCCGGGCGTGGCAGGGGGGCTCGACAGCGCCCCCTTGAACGGGGTCCGAAAACTTGGTCCATAAATCAGACACGCTTGCATGTAATAATATGAAACTCGGTACACATATAGATCTCATCGGGCCGAACAACTTTCGTACTTTTACTTTTTACGCCAGCCCAACAGGAAGTCGGCTATTATGGGTTGTTTGGAAACGCATGCTGTGGAATTTAATGTACTCCTCCTAGGAAATTCATCCATTCGCCTCCAAACTCAGTCAGCATGAAGTCAAGACATTGAGGATGCTAAATTGCGGACAGATTTTTGATATCTCGAACGGTTTGGCCGTGGCGAGGACACGAATTGATGGCGAATAATGGAAACAGGAAGTGTGTTATAACTTCTGCATACATTAACTGATCTTGATTAAACTTCAGCAGTGTGTTCGTTGTAAGAGGCCGATCACATGGATGTGACTATTGTGAGTCAAAGTTATAGCGCCACCAACTGGCAGCAGGAAGTGTGTCCCTTTCAAAATGCTTTGAAATCACCCTCTTATTTTTACCCGATTTGCTTCAAACTTTATGTGTATAATGTAAACACACGGCAGATGTAGACCTGTGAAAGGATTTTTGATATCTTTAATACTGTTGCCATGGTAACGCTTCAAACTTTAATATTCTTTTTTGATGCTTTTGAGACTCTTAACATACTTGAAATTGGATGAAACTCGACAGACACATCACATTTATTAGCCCGTAGACATGTGCAAAGTTTCAGAAACGGGCGTGGTGAGGGGCTCAGTAGCGCCACCTTTAGTCATAAGTGGGGGGGTTAGTTTTATCAACAGCAATAAAACTTGGTATGTGTATTGTTCTCATCAAGACGGACAACTTTCTAATTTACATTAACGATCTCCGACCAACAGGAAGAGAGATATTTTGGTTTGAATGTGGATTTTCTGAAGAATTTTCTCTCCCTCTCTCTGTGTTTCTGAGTGTGTGAGGGGAGGGGGGATTTGACTATTGCTTTTATATTGTTAATCAAGGTTTCAGGGGCTTTTGGGGTCCTTAACGTGCTCAAAAACTCTTGAAACTTTACATACAAGTCGGAACCTGCGGCCATCAGGGCCTGGCTGAAGCTGGTACCCGGGCGTGGTAGGGGGGCTCAACAGCGCCCCCTGGAATGGGGTCCGAAAACTTGCTCCATAGATCAAACTAGCTTGCATGAATTAATATGAAACTCGGCACACACATAGATCTCATCGGGCCGAACAACTTTCGTGCTCTAAGTTTTACGCCAGCCCAACAGGAAGTCGGCTATTATGGGTTGTTTGGAAAACGCTTGCTGTGGAATGCGAAGTACTCCTCCTAGAGAATTCATCCAATCCCCACCAAACTCGGTGTGCATGAAGTCAAGACATTGAGGATTCTAAATTGCGAACGGATTTTTGATATCTCGAACGGTTTGGCCGTGGCGAGGAAACGAATTTATGGCGAGAAAAGATAAACACGAAGTGGAATAACTTCTGCATAATTAACTGATC
The DNA here is from genome assembly GCF_965113295.1 of Leuciscus leuciscus. NCBI lineage: Eukaryota > Metazoa > Chordata > Actinopteri > Cypriniformes > Leuciscidae > Leuciscus > Leuciscus leuciscus. The sequence goes on along the minus strand of NC_138742.1, from coordinate 35,756,142 downwards.
TTGATGAAACTTCAGCAGTGTGTTCGTGGTAAGAGGCCGATCAGATGGATGTAACTATTGTGAGTCAAAGTTATAGCGCCACCAACTGGCAGCAGGAAGTGTGTCACTTTCAACATGCTTTTGACAAAAGTGGGTGGGTTAGTTTTAACTACAGTAAAAAAAAAATAGTTTGTATATTGTACTCATCAAGCCGGACAACTTTCTAATTTACATTCATTAGCTCCGGCCATCAGGAAGTCAGATATTTTGGTCTGAATGTGGATTTTTTTGCAAAATCAGCCTCTGAATGTTTAGCCACTCCTCTTAAACTATTTATTTTATTCCCACCAAACTTTTTCAACATGATGAAAATACATTAAATATGCTAAATTGTGAACGGATAATAAATATCTCAAACGGTTTTGCTATGGCGAGGGATTAAAGTAATGTCCAAAAAGGAAAAACTAAAAGCCTCAAATCTTCTAAAAATGTAATTATATACCATTTATTTCTATATAAAAGTATACAAATATTACCACTAAACCCATTTTTTTCTGTTTTTAAAAAGAATTTTATTCAAATTTTATTCTAAAATTAAAAACAGTAAAAAAAAAAAAGAAAAAAAGTCATACATAGGGCTATTCTGCCCTCTTGTATCCAAAAGGACATCAAAATAGTATATAAAACTTTTTACCAGGTAGGCCAATATTGTATTTAAATATACATTTATTAGGTATGTGTCTGAGGATATTTTCCCACCAGTTAATCGATGTGTGACACGAGCGGGTGCTTTTAAATTGCTAATATAAAAGTGAAAGAAAAATACGGACGTCCGCACGGACATTGATAATGTTGCACACACAAATCACACACACGTTGGAAAGAATGATACTTTTAAACATAACACTAAACCGCCATTAAGTGTCGCCAGGCGACCGTCTTAATGAGTGAGTCATTGATTCATTCGTTCAAACGATTCGTTTGAATGACTGAGTCATTCATGATTAAGACATATGTTTATGGATTGATCATTCAATCTTTGAGTCAACCGATTCGTTCAAAATGCTGAATCATTCAGAAATGAGAAAACACATTGCTGAGAGATGCGCGTGATGATTCTGCTGTGATCTTTTTGTTTAACTATTTTCGCTGCTGAAACAGAACAAAAACAGTCAATATTGCATCTAAAATGTAAGTGACTTGATTGTAACTGTTTTTTAACCTGTTGTATGAAATCAATGTCACAGTTTCAATCGTGATTGTATTCAGGAAACAGCCTTCTCGTCAAGTGAGGTTGCTTAACTGTTATAAAATATATCAAAACTCCATATTTATAATTTTTATAGTCAGTAAGTTGTTAACTGAGTTTGTTTTTTGTGTGCTGATCTCATTTGTTTACATTTCTCCTGGAGAAGCTGCATGAGCCTCAGCAGCGCAACCTTGTTACCATTGATCAACTGATTACTGGTAATCCATTTATTAACAACTGTTGATTGCAACTTAAAATTAATGTAATAAAATTAGAATAATCTCTCGTTTTAGTGATTCCCAAGTAATTTTTTTGTCATTGACGTTCTAATCAGGCTACTCTGGTCGGGCAAGTAAAATTCTTTCAGGTTGGCCTATTGTATTTATATATAAATATATTAGGGATGTGACTGTGGGAAAATTTTCCCACCGGTTAATCGATGTGTGACACCGCTGGGGGCTTTTGAATCGGTAACTTAAAAACGAAAGTAAAATATGTTCGTCTGCACGTGCAGAGCGAGCGCATTGCAATCTTGATATCGCAGTCTGTTCATTATAGCCTTTATAAAATATAATAATAAAATAGTCAACCTAACATATAAAAATTACACTGCTCTGAATAGTATGAATTGTTCTGACTATGTAAACACAGTAATCACCGCTAAACTGTGATGTTTCCAAGCACATATTTGCGCATGTGAAGAAGATAATTTTTTCCCTTCAATAGTGGAACGTGAGTGAAGTACAAAGCCTATAATAAACAAATGTTTAGCATCCAAAATTTTTTATATATATATATATAAACACTTAAAATATATATATATATATATATATATATATATATATATATATTGTTTTTGTTTTTTTTTGTTATATATATATATATATATATATATAAATATAGCTGCGAGCAGCGATGGAAGGCACCGGGGTGGCGGTGTCACCGGCTTGGGCCCGCAATCGCTGCTCGCAGCTATATTTATTATTATTATTATTATTCTCCGCATTGAATTGCATTTTTGAGGGCCTAAACATGCGCGAAAACTCACGAAACTTTGCACACGCGTCAGAACTGGCGAAAATTTACATCTGATATAGGTTTCAGAATTGGACGGGGCAAAATGGCTCGATAGCGCCACCTATAAAAGTTCAACGGAGTGCGCCTCCCGCAACGTTCAACGTACGTGCACGAAATTCGGTACATACGTGTAATGACCTAATACCTACAAAAAAGTCTCTTGGAGCATAGCCCTAAACACAACAGGAAGTCAGCCATTTTGAACTTCCTCTCAGATTTTTGTGCAGTTTTTGCAATTTTCAGGCCTCGTACTTTAACGAACTCCTCCTACAGATTTCATCTGATCCGCTTCAAATTTGGTGAGTGTAATCTTAAGGCCTTTGCGACGTTAAATTGCGAAGATCTTGAGTTTTCGTCGAAGGGTGTGCCCTCGGCGGCCTGACAAATGTTCACCCAATTTCGGCCTTTTGGTGATATATGCATGATCAGATAAGTTCTCTGTCAATATTGCTTGCAGTTCCGATGTTGCTAGGCAACCACAGACAGCCTGCAGTAACTCAGGCATACAATTTCCAATCTGTCCCAAACTTCACATGTTTGATAAGAGTCCTGTCCTGAACACATGACCATGCTCATTATGGTTATAGCAATAGCGCCACCTGCTGGTAGCAGGAAGTGTGG